>NC_056731.1:1377161151-1377311151 GCF_019279795.1 Protopterus annectens
ATGGAAAAGATTCTCCCTTCGAGAAACTGCTCAGGGTGCAGTCTGGTTTTCATCACTAATTACTGTGGACTTCTGGTGTTTTTCTGTGGTCTTTGAATCTGATCTTGGCTACCCTTCTGTCTTGGTGCATTTGGCAGTTGTTTCCCATTTCCTTGTAGGACAAGACTTTAGTTCCTTGGCTTTTTTAAAGTTTGCTAGGCCTTTCTATATACTTGTTTTATCTGTAGGCCTCCAATTTGGAACATTTTACCCTTTGGGATATTTATTTTAGGTTAAGGAAACTCGCTTTTTCTTCAATTGCGCTATTATCTCTGTGATGATATGAGGTAGAACCATCTGTACCAATGAGAGTAGGGAAGTGCATGTCTAACATATGCCAGCATAGGTAGCTGGAGTTGAAGAATTGTGTTATTTCACTATCACCCTGATTTGTACAGATGATTGTGTTTAATGTGTTTGTTAAGTTGTATGTGTTGAAAATGCATCAATAGTGGGTCCTGTGGGATAGATAAGAGATGTGCATGTATATCAGACAGTTTTATTATAACTGATTAAATGTATATTTTTTAGCAGAGAATCTTGGAAGGGAGGAGGTTAATCACAGTCCAGCGAATTTTGAAAAAAATATGTTGAAAATTTTAAATGGGTTGGTTTAGGCCATAAAGCGTTATCTTACAGGTCTTATTGCAGCCAGAGACAAAAATGTCTGGGAAAGCTAGGACTAGGAATCTTACAGTATTGTCCTGGAGGGGGTATGAACTAATGGAAAGGGGTGAACTAATTGTTATCCTGGAAAGGTGGAAGTTTTTGAAATTGTTTTATAGCTTTCAGATGCTGCAAAGGATCTTAGCAAAGCTCTGGGTGTGTCTTATACTAGAGTCATGTGAACGGCTGTGATGTCATTCTATAACCAGCACTCAAATAATTCTTTAGATAATAGTGAGAGATATGATGGAACTGTTGTAGCTGCAATTTGTTTTCCGGAACCTGACAGGAAAGATCTCTCACAGATATCTCACTCGACCACACAACTTATTTTGCCTTGCTGTAGTAAGCAACTCAACATTCATCATCTTGTCTTGCTGTAGTAAGTTTACTTAACTAGCGAACAGTAATTCTTTCGTTAGTCATAAAAATATAGTGAAGTTAGTTAAGAAGAAGTTATGTACTCCCCATAACATTCGATGTATGTAGTCCATCTCACCTCACATTCTTACCCGTGGGTTCGGAGCCAAATATCGGCTCTGACTCAGCTGATTTTACTAGCTCGAAGTCTCTCTTTGGCTGGGCAAGTGGGTATCCCATGGTGCACTGCTCCATATCCCCAGATCTAGTTTGCTGCGAAAATCATTTATACTCCATACACGCATCACATCCATATAAAGAATAAGCTAGTCAAAGGGACTCTGTAGATGACAACCTAAACTCCAAGTCCTCCACGAAGGGGGAAGGTGGGAGGGTAAGTAAGAATGTGAGGCGAGATGTACTACATACATCGAACGTTATGGTGAGTACATAACTTCTTGATGTTATGTAGTCCTATCTCGCCTACATTCTTACCCGTGGGACAGTGTCCCTAGCACCTACATCCTCGGTGGCTCATAGGAAAATACTCCTGAGAACTGTGTTGCCAAAGGAAGATCTGCCCTTGGAGACCATGTCCAATTTGTAATGAGAAACAAAAGTGTGAGGAGAAGCCCAAGTAGCTGCAGCACATATATCATCCATTGACAATCTAGCTTGATAGGCTGTGGATGTAGAAACAGCCCGAGTAGAAAGTGTCTTAAGTGGAAATGGCAGATTTTTACCTCCTGCCTGATAGATGAAAGAGATACAACTGGCTATCCATCTAGACAGCGTGACCTTGGATACTGGAGAACCCATTCGGTTTTCCGAAAAAGAGACAAAGAGTTGTTCAGATTTTCGGATATCTTTTGTCCTGTATAGATAGAAGTGTAACGGTCTATGTACATCCAGTTGGTGAAATCTAAATTCTGCCTTGTTAGAAAAGTGGGGGAAGAAAAAAGGCAACTCAATGGACTGATTCATGTTAGGCACGGAAACCACTTTAGGAAAGAACAAGGGATTTGGTCTAAGAGAGACCCTATCTTTATGGAAGATTAAATATGGGGGTTTGATGGAGAGGGCTTGAATTTCCGAAACCCGCCTCGCTGAAGTGACTGCTGTTAAGAATGCTGTTTTCCATGTTGAGAATTTTAATTCACAAGTAGCTGCAGGCTCAAATGCTGGTAAAGTAAGGGCTTGTAGAACAATATTGAGATCCCAGGGCATGATAGGTTTGGACACTGGGGGACGAAGCAACAGAGTACCTTCTAAGGAATGCTTTGCATAGTCTGTGTGCCATGAGACTAGGTTCATTCATTACGTGGAAATTAGATATCGCCGCCAGTTGAACTTTGATGGTGGCTGATGCGGACCCTTGATAGAAAAGCATAGACAAGAACTCCAGAACTGAATCTATTGGAGCTGTGTAAGGATCAATGCCTCTAGTATGTGCCCAGATAGAGAACCTTTTCCATTTACTAGAATAAATCTTTCTAGTGGATGGTTTATAAGAGGACGATAATATATGGACCACTTTCAGTGAAAAATTATTATGTTTGACTAACGATGGTAGTGGAGTAGCCAGGCTGTCAACCAGAGGGTCATCAGAGAGGGGTGGAACTGTCCCGACGTGTGTCAGTAAATCTGGTTGAGGGTCCAAAATCCAAGGAATGTTCACAATGTATGGTTGAAGGAAAGGGAACCAGACTTGACGAGGCCAGTGTGGAGCAATCAGAATCATTCTGCTTCCCAAGGATTGCGCTTTCTGAATCACCCTTGACAGCAGGGGAAACGGAGGGAAAGTATAAAGCAGACCGGAGGGCCAATCCATGAACCAGAGCATCCCTGGGTGATTCCCCCTGTGGGGGGATCAGCGTGAAGTAGTTGCTGCATTTCGCATTGAGAGGGCTGGCAAAGAGGTCGCAGCAAGGCTGACCCCATCTCCTGAAGATTCGCTCTGCAACCTGGCGATTCGGGGACCACGCGTAATGCACCAGGATAGCTCTGCTTAGCCTGTCCGTTATTACGTTAGACTTCCCCGGAATGTGCGTTGCCACCAGAAACCGTTGGGAAGCTATTACCCAATGCCACACTCGCATGGCCTCCCTGCACAGAGGGTAAGACTGGGCTCCCCCTTGCTTGTTGAGATACCACACTACTGACATTTTGTCTGAGTGTATCGCAATTGTCCCTAGAGGAAGAACCTTCTAAAGTGCCTGCAACGCAAGAAGCACTGCTCTCATCTCCAGGATGTTTATATGCAAATGTATCTCATGTTCCTGCCTCGTGCCTTAGACTGTCCTGCCAAGATAATGCCCCCCCCCAATCTGGGTGGCGTCCGTGGTCACTGTGGCAATAGGGATGGTTGGAACGAAGGGCTTTCCTCCATTCAAATTGTTGGTGCACTGCCACCAATGGAGGTCCTGCTTGCACCTGTCCGTGAGTATGATGGGATGAGATAGTGGGAGTCTTTGGAGAGACCATTGAACAAAGAGGAGCCATTGAAGAAGTCTCGTGTAATCTTGCTAGAGGGACCAACATGATAGTTGCTGCCATGGTCCCTAGGAGTTGGAGAACCAGTCTTGCCTTTGCTTGTCTCAGGGGCATCAGCATGTGTATTTGTTGTTGTAATACTGTGATCTTTTCTTGTGGTAAGAATGCTCTCATTCGAATGGTGTCTAAATCTGCTCCTATAAAGGTGACATGCTGTGAGGGCAATAAGGCAGATTTTTCCGAATTTATTGTTATGCCCAACTGGTGACATAGATTGATGGTAGCATCCCTGGTTTGAACTAGTTGATGCCTGGTGGGGGTGGTAAGGAGCCAGTCGTCCAGGTATGGAAACACCTGGAATACCTGACGTCTCAAGTGAGCCGTCACCACCACCACCATATATTGGTGAACACCCTAGGGGCTGTGGTGAGACCAAAGGGCAGGGCTCGAAACTGGAAGTGACTGGCTCCCAGCCAGAAGCGTAGGTGACTCCTGGTTGCTCTGTCCATTTTGACATGGTAGTAAGCATCCTTGAGGTCGATGAAGCACATGCATACCTCCTCTCCCAACAATGGGAGAATAGATTGTAGTGTGACCATACGGAACTTGGACTTGTGTACGTGATTGTTGAGTTGACGGAGATCTAGTATGGGTCTCAGGTCCCCTGTTCTTTTTGGCACCAAAAGGAATCTTGAGTAAGTCCCTAATCCAATTTGGTCTGATGGGACATGTTGGATGGCTCCTTTTTCTAGCAGCTGCGAGACCTCTGAGGCTGCTTGATCCCTTTGACTGGGTGGATCGTCTGGGATTTTTCTGATTGGTGGGGGGGGGGGTACTGAAGAGAATGGAATGAGGTAACCTCCGGAAATTATCCATAATACCCATTGGTCCTGGGTAATGCTCTCCCAGGATTCCGGGTATAAGGAAATTCGACCTACGACTGGTTCCGGATAAGCGCAGTCGGGCACACCCTCAGGAACAAGAGTATGGAGAGCCACGGAAGTAGTTGCGGGAGCCCCCTCTGCCTCTGGAGCGATGTATCCTTGAATAACCCCCCTTCCCCCTCTGCCTCTGGAGCGATGTATCCTTGAATAACCCCCCTTCCCCTGCCTCTGGAGGGGGGTTCACATTGTGCGGCAGGAAAAAAAAAATCTCTGTGATTTCTTGAACCACGTCTTACCCCCCCCACTGGGCCTTGGGATAAGGCCTAGAAGGAAGGGAAAAACGGACCCCTACCGCAGAGAGGATTTTTACCTCTTGCTCGCACCTGGTGAGGGTGTTTTTCACTTTGTTCCCAAGCAAGGAGGAACCGTCAAAGGGGGCGTCAGTGAAGGAAGACTTGAAGGCCTCTGCAAAGTGACACAGGTGCAGCCAGGCTTGCCTTCTAAGGGCGACCCCTGAGCTTGCTGCCCTACTCACTCCCTCGGCTGCATACGAAAAGAGCCGCATGGACGAGTTAGCAATGGAGTTGAGGGTAGAGACCTGGGCGTTTAACCATCTGAGCCACCGCCTCAGGTATGTTACCCGCAAGAGTATCTCCCAACTCTTTGAGGAGATCTCTCTGGAGCCGAGTGAAGTGAGACAGATAATTCAGCAACCGTAGAGTGAAGGTTGCTGAAGATAGGGTATGCTTCCCGTACCGATCCATGGTCCTAGACTCCTTGTTAGGAGGATGGACGGATGAAGACGACTCTGCTACTTCCTTCTGGGTGGCTGCCGCCACCACCATGGCATCTACAGGGACTCCTTTTGACAGAAACTCTTTGCCCTGGGGGGGTGGAAAGGAATTTGTTGGGACGCCTGGGCACGGGCTCCACAGAATCGTGGTTTTCCCACACTCTTCGACAAATGAGGTCAAGAAGTTCATCGAAGGGTGGAAATACCCTGGAGGTGGAGGGTTGAGCACCAAAAGCCTTAAAGAATGCTGACTTCTCCTCTGAAGGAGCTTTGGAAGGCCAGTCACCTCTTTGTTTCAGCATCTCCAGGATATCAAGAAGGAAACATCATCAGAGGATGACTTGGGGGACCCTTCCGATTCCGCGAGGTCAGTATCCGAGGTGAGAGACTCATCCTAGGAGTCTATGTACTTCCTCTTGCACAATTTCTTTCTAGGAGGCTCCTCAGGCATGAACTCTGGGAGACCCACAGAAAGTTGGGGACCGCTCGTGGGGGTATCCTTAGGGTCTGGCGCTGTACTGTTCATGGATAGGCGAGTATCAGAGGCTCTCGTCGGGGTGGGGGGGGCGGAATGACAGACTCGGGTGATGTAGCTGATGACCTGGCCAGCGCGCTCCGCATGGCCTCGAAGGCCGGTCCCCCCGAGTCCAAGGACCAGCTGGCCTCTGAGGCCACGACCGGGACTGGGGTCCCACGAGCCGATGCACCGAGTCGATGCACCGAGTGGGAGACTTGCAACTGACAGATGTCCCGAAGTATCCCCTTCAGGCTCGACCAAAGAGACCAGAGTCCCGAACCCTGTGGACGGAACCGACATGGTTGGAGCCGAGGTCGGCACCAATAGACCCTGAGGGGGTATCGGAGCCAGCGTAGGAACATCACTCGGAGCGGAGCATACCGGCTCTGACGACAAGGATGTGCTCGGAGGAGGAATCTTTGAAACCGTCATAGGAACTGGCTCCGGCGCTGAGTGGGTCGGAGTTGAGAGCAATTTACCCAACACCGGCGACTGCAGAAGCCTCTGCACCACCCTATCAGCATCCAAATCAGAAAGCCTGAAGGATTTGGAGGAAAGCGATGGAGATTGGGATCTCTTGCCAGGTGAACCATGCATCACACTGGGTGACCAGCTCCGAATGGGTTCAAGAATGACAGGAGCCGATGCCGGATCAGTTAACACTGATAACTCCTGCGGCCCCGAGGACAGTGGAGCCGAGGAAGTAGAATCCAGTACAGTAATCTTCTTCAGAGGCTCCGAGGAGACAGATGGAGCCGGAGACCTTTTCTTAGCCTTGGAAGCTTTGGACTTTGACTGAGAACTGGAAGCAGAGTCTATAGCTTCCTCAAACAACTGTTTTATAAGTCCCTTTAATATTAATTTATTTTTCCTCTCCTGGAGCACCCTAGGACTGAACGCGTGGCAAAAGCTACACGACTCCTGTAAATGGATGGCTCCAAGGCAGTAAACACACACAGAGTGTCCATCCATGATGGACATCTTATATCCACACTTGGAACATTTTTTAAAGCCCGAAGGCTTATGCTCCTTCTGATCCTTAGACATCTTATTACTAGCAAAAAGTGAAACCACCTAGACACAAATCACAAAAAGGGTGGGAACAACACACAAAGTAGATACACCAGAAAACTCTACTCGACACAATCTAAGAACCTCTAACTGAAACGGTTCTTCTAAGGGGACACACAGACAAAATACAATCACACTAATAGTTTATCTAGCAACAGAGGGGAGGACTAGGTCCTCTAACTAAAACAGGCCTAGCACACTGGAACAGTTAGGAATACCAAAAAACACAACTACCACACTCAAACACAGCAACAAGAAATAGCTATCAAAATATAGCTATAAATATCAAATTTCTCTAAGAGAAATCATAAAAAAGAAGGTACTTAGCCACAGCCAAGCGAGACCACGTCCGAGCTACACAAGCAGCAAATGAGATCTGGGGATATGGAGCAGTGCACCATGGGATACCCACTTGGCCCAGCCAATGAGAGACTTTGAGTTAGTAAAATCGGTCGAGTTGAAGCAGATATTCAGCTCCGAACCCACGGGTAAGAATGTAGGTGAGATAGAACTACATAACATGTATTGTTTTTCTGCATCTGTGTGAATCTTTCCAACTGTGTTATTTGTTATATCTCCTGTGATTGAAACTCTAGTGTTTATTGTAACCAAGTATTGTCATGTTTTCTATTTTATTATTTATTATTAAATATTTCTATATGTTTCATTGTGGCTTATTTTTATAGAATACTTTAACATCTTAAGAGAATTTACACTTTTTAGTGACACTTTGGCCACTCCTAAAAGCCTTGCTGCATTGATCCAACTCTACTGATTGGATTTAGTATTAATTTTACAGAGTTTTTGGGTACCCTTGTAAGAGCCTTAGGGTAGCTGATTTGGTGACAGCATGCCTACCCTATACTCTGGGCAGAGCGGACACATCTGATAAATCTGTGCCAACTTTTCCCAGTCTAGCATTCCTGGAATTTTTGTCAAAGAAAACTTAATTCATAGTACTCTTTCATCTAGGTGAGCTTCTGTATTGCTAATATTAGCTTTGAATTAGCCTAATCCTGTTCTTCACAAGAAGTATATTTGTTTTCACATTTCTGTGTAAAAGGGAACATCTCCATTGTAGTAAGAACACTCATAGGGAGCTCCATTGCTACTGTTTTTAACTGTGGTGTGACTAAACAAATCTAACTGTATAAAAATGATGACAGCTCTTTAGCTTTCTTTGCTGAAGGGATCCAAAACAGAAAGCATGCTAGTCTGTGCTCTTATAAATGATGTTCTGTATTGTGTTCTGTGGCAGTAACTGAGGCAAGACTTTGCAGACACCTACTGCAGTGAATGAAAAAAACGAAGAACACCATCAGGACCATTAAAAGAGCCCATGAACTTAGGTTGGCCTCTGAATCCAAATAACTGTAAATCCCTATTAAACTCTGTTAACAAACTAAAAAATTAAATCGTAGATTGCTCTAAACTGTGTTTTAACTATCATGTCAGGAAGTAATTTTATTTAGCGAACTAACTAATTGCCAAAGGAATATCATCAAGGTCTAAAGAGGTAATCCCTCCCATATACTTGGATCAGGACAGTTAGAGTACAACTCCCCCTTTGGGATGCATCTCTCTAAACATATCTAGCAATTAGCCTCCAAAGGGTCCTTATCAAAAAGGTGACTGGCCCCGGGTTACCAAGAGAAGCTGGAAGCTGTATCCCTTTATTCAGTGTCTTGTACACTTTTGAGGGAAGATCTCCGTCCGACTTGTTCACTGACCCATAAGAGATCTGATTGTTCTGGCTGTCTTGTTTTTCCCTACCAACTTACAGCTCCACATTTTGAGGTTTGTTGATGTTCTTCGTGTTTCACTGTTGCAGTCATTACATTTGGGTTATCTGCTTGCAGGTAGCCCTCAGTTGGCCTGATTAACAAAGTCTTGGGTCCTGCATCAGTTGCTGTCCCTTCTTCCATGACGTCAGGTCGTCGGGGGTGTAAAACATGCAGCCGATGCCATTACATCGTCTTTCTTGCCGTGCGGTGCCCAAAGCAGAAGCAGTTCGCAAGTGCCGGTCGGCTGACTCCTGAAATTTTCGTTTTTGAGTTTCAGAACCAAAGTCTTCAACTAAAGCTAAGTACCCCATTGGGGAAACTTTTTCTTGCTCCTTACCGATGTCAGTAAAAGTTAATAATTGTATTACTTGTGGAAAGCAAATACCTCATAAAGATTTTCATTCATGCTGTATTCCTTGCCTAGGCCTTGACCACGACGTACCTTGCTGTCGGTTTTGTGCTTTATTTAGTCAGCGCACTATTCGTCGTCTGTATATTTTCGCCTCTAAATATTTCAGTTCTCGGTTTAATTATCCGGAAATGTCATCGGTTAGCATTCCAACTACTGGGATTCCGAAAAAACGCAAAGATAAAGACAGACAGAGGCCGCCAAGGTCCAAAACTGCCAACGATGCTTCTCCTAAGCCAGTCAGTTAGCCAGTACTCAGTGAGGTGCTTTCGCAGCCCCTGATGCTACTTCTGATTCGCAGGCCTCTACTGAGACCCATGTGGAGCCGTGAGATGCTTCAACTATGGAACCCATGGATGTCTCTACCTTGGATGGGTCCAGAAGCCGCTGTGCAGGCACCGGCTTCTGAGGGTGTATTCAGGCCTACGGACTTGCATATTAAACAGACGCCTCCTTCTTTACTTAGGCTTAAATCTCGAACCATGCCTAAAAAAATAACGCCCAGACCACATTCTCAGGCCTCTATGCCTAAAAAACAAATGATAAGAATGGCTGAAGATCTAATAACTCTAATCAGGGGTAGCCAACCCCCCCCCCCCCCTTCTAAGAGGCCTAGGACTGAAGTTGTTTACGAATCTTCTGATCAGGACTCTGTTTTTTCTGATTCTTCTGATGATCTGGATTTGCCCTTATCTCCTTATGAAGGTTCTGATGCAGAGGACTCCATTCCCTCTGCTTCCCCTCCTGAAGATTTTTCTTTTGGGGAAAGCTTACATACTCTAAAGGAGCAGGATTTTTCTGATTCAAAATAGAGGCTTACGGATTTCCTTCTCCTACCTCAGCATAGGCCTTTAGCTATTCCTCCTGTACTAGACATTGTTGATTATGCTTTTTCGGAATCTAGTTTGGCCCCTGATTCCTTGCCTCCTGCTCCCAGAAAACGTGACAGATACTACAGGGTCCCTGAGACCCACAAGTTCCTTTTTAAAAATCCTATTGCAGATCCAGAGACTATTTCACAGGGGCCCAAGGGCATTAAGGCTTCTACTACTAAAAATCCTACCCCTTCTGATAGAGACTCCAGGGTGCTGGATAGATGGGGTAAGAAGGTTTACACTTCTGCAACATTGGCCATTAGAGCTTTAAACTGCCAATTTCATATGTTAAAGTATCAGCAACATGTTATTGGACTGCTTAAACAGGAAACAATGTTGATTCCTGACTGTGTGAAAAACAGAAAATTACAGGATTTAATGCATTCTGCTGAACAAGTTGGAAAACGTACTTTGCAGTGTGGTTTTGATGCATTAGAGGCCTCTTACAGGGCTGCTGTTACTGTTGCCTGATCATGTTAAAGCTAAATTGTTGGATGCTCCCTTAAATCAGGACCACCTGTTTGGCAACAAGGCTGAGGAAGTTCTTAAAAAGATGGAAGATAAAGCTAAATCTATGCAAACTATTAAAGATTTCTTACAAGTTCAGCCTCCTAGATTTAGCAGGCACTGGCCCCCTAAGAATTGGTCCTTTCCAGCCCCTTCTAGGTCTTCTCAAGCCAAACCCAGACACAGCAAAAACCCCAGGTTTCACTCCCTGGGGACACACAGGACTAAGCAGTGGGAGGCCTCCACTTCCAAATCTGGGAGTAATAAGACTCCCCCCTATGGTAAACTGCCTCAATGACTTCCTTTTAAAATTTCCAAGCACTTATCAACTGACTGCCCCTTTGGGGGGAAGGATTGCTCTTCATGCAGAGAATTGGGAACTCATTACCCGGGACAGATGGGTTTTAAATAGTGTCCCAGGGATACAGATTTGACTTCCATACGTTGCCAACAGCAAGCAGGTGGCCGGACCTAGCCCCAAATCAGTGGGCAGAGGCCCAAAAACAAGTACTTTCTCTCTTAAGCATGGGGATTATTCAACTGGTACCAGAAGAGGAAAAGGGACAAGGTTTCTACTCAAGACTTTTCCTGGTATCCAGAAAAGATAATTCATGGCACCCTATCCTGGACCTGTCTACTCTAAACAGCTTTTTGGAGATTTCAAAATTCAAGATGCTGACTCTTCACCAATTACTTCCTATGCTAGGCAAAGATGCCTGGTTGGCAACACTAGATTTAAAAGAAGCATACATGCACATACCAATCAGGGAATCTTGCAGAAGATACCTACACTTCAAAGCAGGCTACACGCACTATCAGTTCTCTGCACTGCCCTTTGGCTTATCTACTGCACCCAGGGTATTCACAAAGTGCCTAGCTCCAGTTATTGCATTTTGCAGGCAAAGAAATATTCAAATATACCCATACCTGAACGATTGTCTAATCAATGCAGAAAGCAAAGACATACTTTTGAATCATCTGGCTTTTGTTCAAAGGGTTCTAACTTGTCTGGGGTACACCATAAATGAAAAGAAATCACACCTGGTACCGTCAACAAATTATATTCCTGGGAGCAAGTTTGAATACAACTCACGCCAGAGAAACAAATGCATTTGACAACCTACTTCAAACAAGTGGCCACAAAAACCCTGCTAACTGCAAGACAAATACTGCAAGCCTTGGGGTGCATGGCCTCCTGCATTCTTCTAATTCCATATGCAAAACTGCATATGAGGAAACTACAATGGTATCTAAAAAGCCTATGGTGTCAACATTCTCAGGATCTGGAAGCAGTGATTCCTATCATACCTTGCCTATACCTAGAGTTCCTTTGGTGGGCAGAAGCCTGCCACCAAAACAAGGAACTACCTTTCACAACACCCCCTGCCGCCCAAACTCTAACAGACACATCAGACTATGCATGGGGAGCTCACTTGGCAGGGAAGTGCATTCAAGGCAAATGGAATCCAAGTCAAATGCACCTGCATATCAATCAAAAAGAAATATTAGCTATACAGAATGCTCTAACAGCCTTCAAGGACCACATTCTTCCAGGACAACTAATGGGAAAGACGGACAACACCACTGTTATATGGTACATAAACAAGCAGTGGGGGTACACATTCTTACCCCCTCTGCAGACTAGCCATGGCATTGTGGAACACAGCCTTGAGCTACCGAGTGCACCTACAAGCTCAATTCTTGCCAGGAAAATGAAATACACTGGCAGATGGACTAAGCAGAAACCTCCACACGAGTGGAAGCTGGAACCAAGGATTTTCAACATGTCAACAAGCAAATGGGGGAGGCCAGATGTAGACCTTTTTGCTCTCCCCAGAACTACCAATTGGACACATTTTGCATAAGGGCTCCCCACAAACAAGCCTGGAAAGTGGATGCTCTGTCCTTCAGCTGGACAAACCTATCAGTCTATGCCTTCCCTCCTCTGCCTCTGCTCTCCAAAGTACTACTAAAAATCAAACAGGACACACCAAGGATGATTTTGATCGCTCCAGACCGGCCACGCCAACACTGGTACCCCCTCCTGCGCAGTGTGTGATGGTTTTCCCCATGGAACCTGCCTCAGGCTCCTTCCCTGTTGTCACAGCAGGAGAAACAGATTCTGCACCCTCAGATTTTAACACTGAACCTTGCAGCCTGGCTAATTACATAATATCTCCTTTACCATCCCTCAGTAAACCTGTGGTGGATATCATTTTAGAGGCAAGGAAGCCTAATACTAGAAAATCTTATGCTGAAAAATGGAAAAGATTCTCTGCCTGGAACCAGTCTCAATGGATGAGCACAGCAGCGCCCAATTTACCTCAGATTTTACAATACTTAACTGAGATGCTTCACAAGGGCCTGTCTTTTTTTCCTCCATTAAAATCCGCGCCTCAGCCATTTCAGCTCATTATAACACAGAACCTCCCCTCTTCTCTCATCCACTGCTCAAGCAGTTCCTGAGTGGGGCCAACAATTTGAGACCACCCAGCAGAGCTCCAACCCCAGCCTGGGACCTTAACTTTGTTTTGGAGAAACTCACTCTACCTCCTTTCGAGCCAGCTGCTACTGCAGACTTAAAATTTCTTTCTTGGAAAATGGCTTTCCTTTTAGCAATTACTTCAGATAGAAGGGTATCTGAATTACATGCCCGTATGGCAGTGGAACCTTTCATCATCTTTCATGTGGACAGGGTGTCCCTCAGAACCAATCCATCCTTCATGCCCAAGGTGGTATCTAGTGTGGCTCTTAATCAGCCCATTCATTTGCCAACCTTCTTTCCCAATCCACAGAACAAAGGGGAACGGATACTGCATTCCTTAGATGTGCACAGACAACTTAGATTCTACTTGGACAGGACTAAACCTCAAAGGAAATCTGAACAACTGCTGGTTGCATTTGCTGCAGTGGCAGCGAGGAAGGCTATTTCAAAGCAAACCATTTCTAAGTGGATATGCCATTGCATTCATTTCTGCTATAAGCACCATGGAAAACCTATCCCCCAGGGGATCAGACCTCACTCCACCAGGGCTGCATCTACCTCTGCAGCCTTTCTCAGAGGCGTCCCTACCAGGGACATCCTAGAAGCTGCTATCTGGAGTTCTGTAGATACTTTCACCAAGCATTATCATTTGCCAGTTTTCTCTAAATCCAGAGCTGGCTTTGCCATTGCAGTCTTGCAGGGCCTTATAGCTGGTCCTAATGCTATCCAAATTCCTCCTCCCAACCATAGCTTTGGGAATCTACCCAAATGTAATGACTGCAACAGTGAAACAGGAAGAACATAGTACAGTTGTGAACACTTACCATAAATGTAGATGTTCGAATGTATTCACTGTTGCAGTCCTGGTTACCCTTTTTCCAGCCCACTAACTTCTTTTGGCTATACCTCTACTTTCCTTTACTATGCTTAAAAACCTTTTTGCTGTATTTGTTTTTTTGTTGGAGGTATATCATTGTACTTTTATATTTAATTGCTTCCCATTAAGGGGGCACCTGACATCTGGGGCAAGAAAAACATGTAATGCCGTTGGCTGCATGTTTTATACCCCTGACGACTTCACATCATGGAAGAAGGGACAACAATCGACGCAGGACCCAAGACTTTGTTAATCAGGCTGACCTGAGGGCTACCTGCAAGCAGATAACCCAAATGTAATGACTGCAACAGTGAATACACTTGAACATCTACATTTATGGTAAGTATACACAACTGTACTTTGTCCAGCTACCCTTGTTTTTTCATTTCTCTCTCTGTAACGGAGAACCTTGTGAATGCTGTTAATTCCTTCCCACCTCCGATAGATGATCTAGCTGATTGCCATGCTGCATTCTGTATTCAAATAGCTTTTGCCTTTGTTGATCGAGTTGTGTCTGAAAAGGATGTACAAGATCAGCCCAGTTAAATTGTCAAATGAATAGAATAGAAGTAGAAATTAGTAAAGCTGTAGTGAACAGAAATTCTTTATTACCATTTAACTGATAAACATTTTAGTGATAAAGTAGAAAAGTACTGGAAGTCATAAAAATAATTCTGTTGCAAAATTTTTTCTAACAGTCATCCTATTAATTAACAGCTACATGCGCTTGAAATCTAAATTTATTAGATTAACATTTCTTGCAGATAAATGCAATGGAAGATAAGACAGAAACATACTAAATCAAGCATAAAACTGCAGTATTCTGCCATTTGTACAGTTACAGATGTTTCGTACAGAATGTATAGGCAGTAGTTTTATTATGAATTATTTTTATGCTACACTGGCTTATTCAGGCATGGACTGGCTTGTGTTCTTAATGGCAACAGATTAGCCATGGGACTAAATTTATAAGCAGTCCGATGAAATGCCCCGTGGTGTTTATTTGCTTTATAGAAACACAGATGCAGGCACAAAAAAACTTCATTTAGTTATGCCTTTGTTTCTGTATGATGTTTGTGTTGCATTTTATTTCTGCACAGTTATCAAGTATTTCAAATTACTGACTTTGATTTAAACTTGCAAAAGAAAAATTATTCAGTTTCTTTTTTTATCTTTTGAGTGAATTCATACATTTTTATCCGGTCATTTCTTAGAAATGAGCTGAGATAAAGGTTCAGAGCTGCATTAATTTTTCTCTTGGGAGTGAAATTCGTGCATCTCATGCACAGTAGTGATATCATTCATTTTTTTTTTTATGAATGCCTTCTGTATAGCTCTATTAACTTTTTCGTATGTTTTCCATCCGTGTCATATTGCTACAACTGAAGTCAACATTCACGATTTATATACACTTAGTTCAGTGCTGGCCTGTGGCTAATTACAAAAGGTATCAAGCCTCAGAACTGAACCTGTAACAGAATGATTAAAAACCTTCTGTTAATAGGCAATATTCACTAGCAAGGAACAAGTAACCTGGTAGCAAGTCACACTTGGGGATATTTAGCACTGACAGGCTAACTTACGAATGTGTGCATTAAGTAAAGCCTAGAAGCAAGGCTTGTATTGACAAGGTTTACTTGGAGATATTTTCTGACTTTGAAAATCAGTGTATGCATTTAGTGAGTAGATCCTAAAATTTTAAAAGAGCAGGCATTTGAACTTCTCGTTGTTTACGTGGAAAGGGAGCAGTAGGCAACACACTAGAAATACAGATATGCAATCTGCCATACTGCCTACAGCATTTATTTGGTATTTTGATTCTTGGCAACAAAGTGAAGGTTTCTTGATGGAAATGGAAATGTTTGAAGACGGTGCTTTTCTAGCTTTGAGGAAAAAGGAGTTGCTGGGAGGCAGGAGGAATTTTTACTGTTGGTTCAGTACAGTGCTGGGATTTGCATTTTGAGTACCTGTTGATATAAGAATTGAATGTGTCATCTTTATGTCGTGCTCAATCTGTGGTGCCTGAAAGACCGGTGTTTGCTTCTGGGGCTTGGGACTTTCAAACGGTTGCTGCCTTTCCCCTACTCTTACATCTTTCTTCATTACAAAACCGGTGATGATGTGCCTAGTGAAGAATACCCCGATTGTAAATTGAAGTACCTTCATCTCTAGACCCCACTTAATGACCTAGGAGTAATAAGGCCATTTTTACTAAGTTACTGTACCCTTGCTTTTTTTCTCCAGTTAACTTTGGAACCCATAAGTCTGTTCTCTTTGTTTTTGCTACTAGACACAGCCATCACTTCCTTGGTTCATTAACTTCGCACTAGCGGGTGACAAACCTATTCTAAACTGTAATAGCAAACAGCAACATTTTGTGGGAATTATCACTGTCGTTTTTCTTATACTTTGTTCGAATTTCTCAGAATATCACCCAATCAGATTCACATGGTCTGTTGCTTATTGTTACCATGTTGTAAAAGATCATTTGCAGAATTAATTGTAACACGTTTGTCTAATAATCTTGATCAAAGCCAGCAAGCATTGACTGAACAGTGATGATGATGATGATGATACAGTCTTGAGAAACATTTTGCTTAGGAGTGGATGTTTTCATGGCTCTTTTCTCAGTGTAGCTGAACCAGAAAAAAAAGCAGAACTGCATTCAGAACACCTATACATATATAGCTGACTGCATTCAAGGCCACCTAAAAAAGTGCCTTATAGTGTAATGCATAGCCTAGTGAAATATTCCAAATAGATGTCACAAACATGAAATTTTGTTGTGCTCCACTCTTTTAGGACTACCATATACACAGAGATTAAAATAAAAATTAGTGCATATGTTTGTTTTTTTTTTTTTACCACAATGATGTTGATATAATAAGTTTGAGAAGTCTGGGAGTGAAAGAAACTGGCCTGTATGGAGAAAAGTGATGGGGAACTACTGCGGAGTTCATGTGCACTTTTTCACTATCTTAAAACTTTTTTGTACTTCCTCTTGCACAAGCTTTTTCTGTTAACTCTGACATTCTTTGTTTTTTTTTTAATTGCTTGCTTAGTTATTTATGTTTGTATTTATTTATTTGTTTGTTTTATTTCAAACATTTTTAACCAGGTAGAGCATTGATCACAATGGCTCAATTTCTTGTTCAGCTGAAAGATAAAGTAAGGATAACAAAAACAGATTTGTAAACAGTTCTGTAGAACAATATTAAACAATGCGTTTTGCAGTATCAGGATATATAATTGGTATTATATACATGATAGGTCCATAGGTATATACTAGGCTAACGACCACCAGGAACTTTATAAGCTTAGCCATACAACCCAACCCAATGGCATCCCCTTGTAACATCTATGTCTAAATTGTAGGAGTATGTTCGCTAGGGAGTTGCTAAAAAGTTGTGTGGGAGATGGGATATGTTACAGAATGTTTCCCGTCAGCCTCAGTGTGTAAGAGAAATGGGTGCCAGCCAGTGGATGACTTTACAATTTCTTATCCAGTGCTGGGAAACATTTACTGTCAGCCTGTGTCTATAAGAGATGGGTGCCAGCCAGTGGTCAAGGTTGCGTTTGAATAGGGTAAGGAATGGACTCTGCTTCACATGGATGGGGAGAGTATTCCAGAGCATAGGGTCCTTTGAGACATGCATCTGCCTCACCAGCATGTTCTGTTTTATGTAGCAAGCAAAGTTTACATCCCTGGATTTAGTGTTTCTCGTGCTGTACGTTTTGTGGATGTGGAAAAGCTCCATCAGATCTGGATCAACAGATGACTTGTCTGCTGAACACAGATCCCCAGGTTCCCCAGGTTTGTGCTAGGCAATCAGTCTGCAGACTATTGCACAACTAGCGAGTAACCAGACAGTAGCCAAAGGTGAAAATGAAACCCTCTACCTTGTGTCTGTGAAATAAACATCTTAACCATTTTGCAACCCTCCAACCCCAATGATATACATTATTTACAATACAATAAATACTAAGGTAACCTCTTCTATTAGAATGGTCACAGTGTGGTGCTGAAACTTGTTTTGTTCTGCTTAGGTAGCTCTTTAAACACGTATGTTCACACATACATACTAGGCTATTGACGTGAGAATCTTAAGAAGCCTAACTTTACATTCCCATGCCATGAAGTTTTTAGCCATTACATTTTGTATACGACTAACCCAGAGATGGGCCCAAAAAAGGTTATGTTGGGACATTTACATGTTTTCCATATCCAGGATAGGATGCTAAACCAGTGGTGGATATGTTGTTATCCATCCATTCAATCCATTCTTCCAAATTATGTCTGACTAGAGTAAGAGAGGTATTTTGCTTTGTAGAGTGGAAGACTACTCCATTGCAGCGGTATTCTTTCTGATCCCTAAAACATTTTTTATTTACAGTCGATAATTGATTATCCATACTAATTGGGACCAAGGGTAGTTTGGATAATCAAATATACATTGAACTGGATAAAAAATCTTCTAAAATCGTTTTTTTTCTGCACTCTGGGAGTATACTTTTCAACAATGCAGCAACTCCAGTGGACAATAAAGAATATTTTCACACACAAGCAGGCTACAAGTTCAGAAAATATAATGTTTACATATTCAGACTAAAACTTTGGAAGACTGAGTTCAGATAATTGACTCTGTACTGTATTTAACATTTGTTTACTAGGAAAGTTTAACAGGGCACATGGCCCATTTTCAGTGGAGGCATGGGGAGAAAAGCTCCAAAGAAAAATCTTTATAAAATGTAGAAGTTTACATAGTTATGGATAGTATATTAATACAGTGATGGAATTTTTCCAGATAAGGTAACACACATAAGATGGCATAAAAAATATAATAGAATAAGACTGGATTTACATGGGAGAAGTGGGTAAGGGTAATGTAGGAGAAAGGCAAGGTAATTAAAATGCACGGGTTTAATCTGATTTATTTTACTCTCCTTAAAAGGTAAATTGCATTAGACAGCATTAGTAAGGTGTAAAATTGAATGATAAGCTGTCGAAAAGAGAAGGAACTTCACTGTTGGCACAGGGGACAGTAAGTATGGTACTTGTGGTATTCATATTTTAGAAGAAATTGAGGTCCCATAAGTGGGAGTTTAAACATCAGACTTGCGAATGTGTAGTAGGCCTGATAAAACAGGGTTTGTTGAAGCTGCATACACAAGGCAGAGGTCGCCTCTCAGTAACCTATATGATACTGAAAAAAGGGAGAAGGCTTAGAGACGGTTATAGCTTTTACAATTTAGGCCCTTTTTATTTTGGATATCTAATACTGAAAGAGGAAATATACTCTGTGATTGGCCTAATGAGCGCAGAGTACAGCGGAATGATTGCAGCCTTGGGCCACGATGCATTACCTTTATATATAAGCTGTGCAATGAAAAATAACTTCCTTACAACACTGGATATGTGGTGTTAAAAGGACAATTCATTATCAAAATAGGTTCCCAGATACTAACTGTGGAATAAATTTTCAGGAGTGTGTTGTCAATGTGATAGTTACAGTGGGCGCCCTGCTTCACAAAGGACAGGATTATAGACATTGGCATTTAGTTTTAGTCTGTGTTATTGACACCAGCTATTTGTTCAGGACAGGCTGCCCTGGCGTATGTTAGTGTCCTCTGGGGAGTCTGTGATGGCACCAAGTTTGCAGTTATCCACAAACTTGGTCAGCCACAAATTCTTAACATTAGCTTTGACTTCCATGAAGTAAATTCCAAAAATAGTGGCCAAAGGACTGAATGCTAGTTACACCACTAAGCCAGGTATTTTAGAGGAGGTAGAGTCACTGCCCTAACCTCCTGGGTTCTGTCTGTGAGACAGTTTTGCTATCCAACAAGTTACTTGAGGACTGACACCATCCCACATTAAGATACTGAAGGCAAACTCTTCCAGCTAAATGTCAAACACCTTTGTGAGGTCTAGATATGCAGTGTGCACTGTTTTGTTCCTGTACTTTGCTTCATTAACTTTTTTGAAGAAGTCAACCAGATTAAGTAGGCAGGACCTAGGTTGAGTTGAAAGTCTGTAGATTATTTATATACTTATTTATTAATTTCATAATGATCCTTTCCATTGTCTTACAAATGAGGCTAGTCAGGTTTATGGGTCTGCAGTTAGCCTTGTCCATTGAAGCCCCACAGTTGTGCAAGAGAATGACTCTTGCTGTCTTGTTTTCATCTGGCATGAAGCCTGTTATGAAGCTGGTATTGAATAGTTTCTGTTGGGGGGGGGGGGTTGGGGCAGAAAATTCATGTTTGAGACTGATAAACAGGAAGCCTTGGGTGCTATCTGGCTCTGTAGACATTGTAATGTTCAATATATAGTTCACTGTTGCAGTAGCCTAATCTAATTGGGTCATACCCCCTATGAATTGCCAGCTTTCAAAACTTAGATCACACAGAAGGCACCCTTAATTGTCAAGAGCTCAGGTGGAGCTCCAGTCTAATGGCAGAGTGCCAAAAGATTCAGAGCTTCTTTTGCCACCAAAGAGCACTCCTTTGCCAGGACCCGTGGGAGTTTCCTATTAAATGATCGAAGACTTGATCGAAATTGAAAGCACGAAAAGGCAAAATAGCGAAACGGCATATAAGCAAATTCTTTCCCTTTTCCCTAGGAAAGAAATCGCTTGGCCGCTTCTGTTACTTTGCCACTTTCGTGAATGTAGTGCCATCTCGGAGTTGGTATATTTAAGTGGGGCCACTTTATGTAATGTTTTAAATTTTTTTTTTTTTTGTGGAACAGCGATTTTTTTCCCCTTGGAAAAAAATCGCTGTTCTAAGTGTAAAAGATTGTAAGCTTTCGCTTACATGGGTTCGATAAATCATCATTCGCTTTTTTTAAGCATTCAATGATTTAACGTAGACCCCCATGGGACTGTCATTTGGTTAGCGATCGTTCAAGGCTGGGTGGATGAGTCCACCGTTGAAGAAAACCTTCTACTAAATTTCATTTTCTGAGGAAAACTTGTGTTTTTCTGACTAAAATGTTGGGTATGCTAAGAAACAATGTTTTCTTTTGGGGCTGCCATTGCATTCCTAATGGAGTTTGTGTGTAAATACTTATGTGATCATTTTGTATGTATAAATAAAGTTCTATTTTTATCAGAGTATTCCTAAAGGCTATAAGTTAGTATATTTAGGGCAGGATATTGTGCTGCTTACTTACTTCAGTATCACTTGTTCTTTGCTTTACCGTGTACTAACTCATCCGGGCTTCCTTATATCAGCTTTAGAATTCCTTTTGTCGGTTAACTTAAAGTGCAGCTACTAATGTCCATGTGTTTATCTTTTCCTAGTTGCAAGAAGAAGAAAGATTTTAAGGAGTCTTTAGGTGTCTGGCTGGATCCTGTTGTGCCTCAGCCTCTGGTGGGTGACTTTGCTGGGGCCACTTTTAGCTTTTCATACTGTTGATCTTTTTCCCCAGTCCTTCTGGTGTTGCACCTACATCCACCAAGGTCCAAGAAATAGCCATGTCCTCTGTGGCTGTAGGGATTCCCTTTGCAGGCAAGGGAAGAACCACACTTGAGAGTCTCAAGGAAAGGGTAGGTTAAAGTTCTCCAGTTAGCCAAGATAGGTAACCTCAATAGGATGTACATGTCTTCAGTGGGGTCTGTCATTTTCCGGGGAGTTTCCCAGGAAAAGTGACAGCAATGATAAAATCTTGCCATCTCCTTTTTCAGCTTCTTTGGAATGGGAAGATTTGCCGGTGAGCTCATTTATGCTTTTTCGTTGCCTTCTACCACTTCAGGTAAGAGAAGTACAAGTTTCCTTTCTTCCTGACTTTTGATTTCCACTCAGAAGGGAAAACAATACAGGTATTGCACTTCTGGGATTTCTTCTTGATCTGGACAGTCTGATTCTGAGGAAAGTATGACTGCTGATTCTTGTCTTGAAGATTTACCTTTTCTGAGACTTTATAAAGACAGGTTTTTTTCTAGTGGGAGCAGAATGAAATTCTTTTTGCATAGAAAATACATTGTTTGTTACAGTTGGTTATGCCTCAGTCTACAGCTGTTCCTCCAGTTTTGTCAGCCTTTGGAAATGTTTTTCTCCCTGCATCTAGTTTGCTTAATAATCAACCCCTGCCATTAAGAAGCCTGACAGATTATACAGGGTACCTCTGACTATTAAGTATTTGTTATCTAACCCTGAAGCAGATCCAGCAGTAATTTGTCTGTCTAAAACTATTTCTGCTAATCAAATAACTGCTGCTAACACCATTCCCCCTGACAAGGGTGGGAAAGCTTTTGGCAAGTTGGGAAGATGGTGTATTCTTCTGCTAACTGAGTCTTCCTTAAGAGCTGTTGCTTCTGGATGAGAAGATTGACTTGGCTTCATTCTCAAAACCTTCCTGAAGATGTTCAATTACGTTTTTAAATTCTCTCTCGGATAAGGAAGGTGAGTTTGGCCCTTCTGCAGCTGAGGTGCTCAGAATTGTGTGTTAAGCGGAAAGTTTATTCAAAGGATGACTGAAATATTTCAACACTCTTTTTTTTTTTTAATTTCCTGTCCTCCTCAAGCTTCCCTTTTCAGTACACCATTTAAGAAGCAAAGAAATGTGAAACAGAAGTTTAAAGGGAAAAATGGCAAGGAGGCTTCAAACAGAAAGGAAAAGCCTTTAAAAATTAAGGATGTCACAGAAAAGGGATTGTACACACCACTCTGAAAACTCTTCAACTCGCTGCCTGAATGGTAGAATTTTGAGACATTATAAGCACTTCTTTTTCCTGAGTGTGTGTAGCAGGTACAAAATGAGGAAGAAAAAACTGCTACTAGACAATCAAATATGTGTAAGTAGAAAACATTTTCTAGTTGGTCAAGTGAAATAACAATAAAGAGTGCACCATGTAAGCCAAACCGAATAAAACTCCAAAATCTTCATGTAAAACCAAAAGTCCACGCTTTATTGAACAACAGATGAACAGACTGCAGTGGTATAAGCGCTTTCGCGTTGCTTCTCAACGCTTCATCAGATATAAATGCAGTATAAAACCCCCCTCCCTTTATACAAAAAACAGGTAGTGACATCACAACATTCAATAAAACAATTAAAAGCTTAATTAATGTTAATGCTTTAAGGACCTGGAAGTTAAGAAAGGCTTAATATATAACTTCTCATTAAGCCCAAACCTATGGGCTTGTAACCTCATTATCCAGTGGCTCTCCTTTCCTCAATCCTATTTTTTATGTTGCCTAGCCTCTTCCCTGTGTTAACCAGTTCTAACACTTGAAAACTGAAACCATGTGCATTACCTAGCTCTGATATATGTTTCAAGTGCATTGACAATATTGCACTTGCTAATTGCATAAACATGCTCTCTGATGCGCTCTCGTAATGACCTTGTGGTCATCCCACATAAAACATCGTGCAAGCTTTGCACGTTGCTACATATACTAGACACAAAGACTTACAAGTGGCATGTTGTCTAAATAAGTACCTCTTGTTGGTTATAGGATGAGTAAAAGTGTCAGTAGTAGATACATACTTACATTGATTGCACATATGGCATGGAAAGGTGCCTATTCTATTGCTCTGAGGCGCATCAGAGTGACAGCGATCATAACATAACAGCCTGTTCAATGAAGGCATGTTCCTATATGCCACCCTAGGTCTTACGTCAACTAAAGAACTAATCGTGTCATCTGCCATTAAAATACTCCAATGCTTCTTGAATACATTCAGGATGCTATTATTTCTATTGGTGAAGGGAATAATAATCCTATTATGGTTATCATTAGTCCTCCTATTGACAGAATGAGAACTTCTATGTGTTCTATTGATCAAAGGTGCTCCATCAGATAATCTATGTGAGTCACCTAAAGAAATGGCTTCGGATACATGTCTCATGTTGTAACCTCTAGATAAAAAGTTCCTAGTAAATGTCTGTTTGTGTTCATTATAAGCTGTCGTCTGAGATGTTAGTTTGGAGATCCTGACCATTTGATTGGTAATAATGTTGTTGTATATGTGCCGAGGATGCATACTCTCACGATGTAACAGGTTGTTTCTCCAACATTCCTTCCTATAAAGTTCAGTATCAAAGCCCTGATGGGTATTGATTATTCTAACATCCAAAAAATCAATGGTGTTTAAAGAATAAGTACATTCAAAACTAAGGAAATCTGTGGTACTATTGAGGTATGCTACGAAACTCAAAAGCTGTTCAACAGTTCCCCTCCACAACAAAAACACATCATCTACAAATGTACTTTTTCCTTAGTTTTCAGTATCCGAAGCCATTTCTTTAGGTGACTCACATAGATTATCTGATGGAGCACCTTTGATCAATAGAACACATAGACGTTCTCATTCTGTCAATAGGAGGACTAATGATAACCATAATAGGATTATTATTCCCTTCACCAATAGAAATAATAGCATCCTGAATGTATTCAAGAAGCATTGGAGTATTTTAATGGCAGATGACACGATTAGTTCTTTAGTTGACGTAAGACCTAGGGTGGCATATAGGAACATGCCTTCATTGAACAGGCTGTTATGTTATGATCGCTGTCACTCTGATGCGCCTCAGAGCAATAGAATAGGCACCTTTCCATGCCATATGTGCAATCAATGTAAGTATGTATCTACTACTGACACTTTTACTCATCCTATAACCAACAAGAGGTACTTATTTAGACAACATGCCACTTGTAAGTCTTTGTGTCTAGTATATGTAGCAACGTGCAAAGCTTGCACGATGTTTTATGTGGGGATGACCACAAGGTCATTACGAGGCGCATCAGAGAGCATGTTTATGCAATTAGCAAGTGCAATATTGTCAATGCACTTGCGAAACATATATCAGAGCTAGGTAATACACATGGTTTCAGTTTTCAAGTGTTAGAACTGGTTAACACAGGGAAGAGGCTAGGCAACATAAAAAATAGGATTGAGGAAAGGGAGAGCCACTGGATAATGAGGTTACAAGCCCATAGGTTTGGGCTTAATGGGAAGTTATCTATTAAGCCTTTCTTAACTTCCAGGTCCTTAAAGCATTAACATTAATTAAGCTTTTAATTGTTTTATTGAATGTTGTGATGTCACTACCTGTTTTTTGTATAAAGGGAGGGGGGTTTTATACTGCATTTATATCTGATGAAGCGTTGAGAAGCAACGCAAAAGCGCTTATACCACTGCAGTCTGTTCATCTGTTGTTCAATAAAGCGTGGACTTTTGGTTTTACATGAAGATTTTGGAGTTTTATTCGGTTTGGCTTACATGGTGCACTCTTTATTGTTATTTCACTTGGTTCACTTGGATTCTATAAGAGTGCTTTGCTTGGCGGTATTGTTCTATTTGCTGCTATTTTCTAGTTGGTGCCAGTCCAAGAACAAGGATCCACATTAGGCCCATCTGCCTGTGGTTCTTGATTTTGTATTACTGTCCCCTGGCCTTTCTTACTATATCAAGTTTCATTTGTTGGCTATTTGTGCTTGTCTACCCTTAGAACCCCTCTTGTAATGATTCTAAAGTTGTGCAATTTTTGAAAGGAGTGCTGCATATACAGCCACATAAGGAACAGGTGGCTCCTCTTTGGGATCTTAACTCTGCTTAAAAGCTTACTGTTTTTCCATTTGAACCAGTTTGTTAGGCTGAATGAGTCAACATTACCTTATTTTTCACAAGGGTGGGGTTTCTTTGAGAACTAACCCTTCTTTTATGCCTAAAGTAATCTCAGAGTTTACTTTGACACAGATTATTAATCTTTCTGTTTTATTCTCTTAATCAAAGATTATTCAGACTCTGAATGTTCATACAGCCAGTTTATTTACTAAGAAGACAAAACTCAATGCTTTAGGAAAGCTGATCTGCTGTTGGTCTTCTATCTAGGTAAGAGTAAAGGGCTACCATTGTCAATGCAGATTGTTTACAGATGGTTGTTTCATACTATTGCCTTTTGTTATACTCACCATAATTATCCACTTCCAGGTAGGGTTAGGGCCCATTCCACAAGGACTTTGGCTTCTTTGATGGGTTTCTGGAAATGTGTAGTCTCAAGGTATAACAAAGGCAGCAGCTTGATCCTCTGTACTTTTACAGATCACTACAAACTGGATTCCTTTTCCAGGTCCAGAACATGCTTTGCTAGGACAATCCTCCAGGGGCTCCTGTATTCTTTTTTTTTTTTCTCCTTGTCCGTTCTAAGTTTCTAAGCTATGGTAGATGACACAATTCGCTTAGACTACTGCAACATTGCTCTGTATGTTGAACCTAGTAGTAAGCTCACCATAACAGTAGATGTTCTGATAGATCACTGTTGCAGTAGCTACCCCACCATCTAGGTTCCTTATTTTTGTTGTTTTTCCTTTAACATTGCCAGGTTGTATACACCTTTGTATATAGTTTAGTGTTGGTTTCCTAGCATTATCGTTTTGGGGCTTTTTGCCTCCCTATTTTTAGGAAGAAAAAAGCTCTGAATCTTTTGGTGCTCTGGCTTTATATTGGAGGACAATTTGAGCTCCTGACTGTGTGTGTGTGTGTGTGTGTGTGTGTGTGTGTGTGTGTGTGTGTCTATGTAAGGCATCCTTAACTTTTAAAGCTGGCTCGGTCAAAGTGGGTATGACCCAATTAGCATAGGCTTCTGCAACAGTGATGCATTAGAACATCTACTGTTGTGTTAAGTTTACTTACACAGTTGTACTTTCTTTGCCTTAGCACCTTTCAGCCTTGATATTAGGAGTTTTGAAAAAGGGGGATGTAGATGTGGGTATGGGATCGGAGAATAGAGGGGAATGAAGTTTGAGCTAAATCTGTCTGCTAGTAGATTGGCTATGTCCTCCTCTTCTTCTTCTTTCGGCCTTTCCCAGTAAGAGGTCACCACAGCGGATCACTCGTCCGCTCATGATTGGCAGTGGAGTTTTACGGTGTCGAATTGCCAGCGGCCCAACCTTCCACAAAAGGCACACACACACACACACGCACACACACACACGCACACACACACACACACACACACACACACCTAGGGCCAATTTAGAGTGTCCAGTCCACCTACAGCATGTCTTTGGGATGTGGGAGGAAACCGGAGCACCCAGAGGAAACCCACACGACCACAGGGAGGACATGCAGACTCCGCACAGAAGGCACCCTAGCCGAGGATCGAACCGGAGAACCTCTTTTGTGATGTGACAATGCTAACCACTGCACCACCATGGCTGCCCTAGATTGGCTATGTCCTCTTGAGTCTGAGTATTTGATGATATTTACTATAGCTGTGCACAGTGCTGGGCATTGTTACTGAGATTTCCTTGGGGGTAGATGTGCAGGTCGTCCTTAGTGGGTGAGTAAGTTTAGAGAAGCTAAGGCCCTAAATGACTGCCTCTTTGCAGTGCAATTAGCAGTGTCACACTAAGTCTCCTTGTTTATAACACTGAAAATAAACAAAAAGCTAAATTGATCACTCCAGCCAAAAGAAAGGCACTTGAATTTTACCTCTGTAGCAAGTAATGCCCACAACTAGCCTGGAAACCTTTTTTCTGCCACCGGAATGGACCAGTAAACTAATTACAAAACTCACTAACAGTGAAAGGAGTGCAAACTATATCAATATACTCAGTGTTAAGCAGTTGTATCAAAGACCAGTTAGCCTGGTGTTCCTGGCTTCAATTAGAGTTGCCCAGTCAGGTTTAATGTTCTGACAAAAATGGAGCGTTTAGTTCTATATGTAGTTTCTTGTGGCAAATGAGAGGCTCATCACACTAAATTGCTTTATTTATAACAGAGAACAACAAAAAGCTCAATAGAGCATACCAACCAATGGCAAGGCATTTGAATTTAGCCCCTATAGCCTCTTGCTTCATTTTCTTTCTCCACCAGTTTTGTCGGCTTCTACCTTTAAGCTAACTACAGAGATCTGCACTTACAGAATTTTAGAAAGTTGAAATGCTATATCTTTTCTGCCCTTCTTTTACCAGTCTGTATAACCCTGAAGATGTTCTTCATCTCACATTGCTGCAGTCCTTACATATGGGTAGTCCGCTGTCCTCGGTCGGCCCGAATACCAAAGTATTAGGCTGACGTCGGTCAAGGCGCTTAAAACTGACATCAGGACGTCAGGGTACAAAAGCGCATGACCGACGTCATTTCCTCAGTCTTTTTTGCCGCATGGTCCGATGCAGAAGCAGCGTTGCAAGTGCCGTTCGGCGTTCTGAAATTTTTCGAATTCGGAGTTTCAGACCGAATCCAAGTTGGCTAAGTACCCCGTTGGGGATTATTTTGGTTTTTCTTGCCTCAGTGTTTTACCGGATGTCAGAAAAAGTGAATAACTGTATTTCTTGTGGGAAACAGATACCGCATAGGGATTATCATTCTTTGTGTATTCCTTGTTTGGGGCCTGAGCACGACGTTGTTGGGTGTCGCTTTTGTGCTAGGTTCAATAAACGCACTATTAAGCGAAGGTTGGATTGTGCTAGGCTGGTCTTTGGGAAGCAGTGCAATTATAATATGCCGTCGGATTCTCCGGCGCCCGCTTCTGCGAAGAAGCGCAAAGACAAAGCAGTTAAACCCAGGCAAGAGGAGTCGTCCGTTCCGGACGCCGGTTCTTTAGAGGCTTCAGTGGAACCGGTGGTTCCGACGGAGACTTCTCTGGAGTCTCAGGGGGAGACTTTGATTTTGCAGGAGGTGGTCTCTCAGGAGACAGGTCAGGCTGAAGGGGCTTCTCAAGTTACTGTACTCCCCTCCCTTCCTAGGGTGGTTAGGCCTTCTCCTTCGGTTTCCAAGGCTTCTCCCAGAGGCAGGCCAGTTTTAGCTCCTGTTGGGGTCACTCCTAGTTCAGCAGGGTCTGTGCCTAAGAGGCACATGCTTAAAATGGCAGAAGATTTAATTACTCTGATTAGAGGTTCTATGCCCCCTCCTGATAAGAGGCCTAGGGTGGAGCCAGAGTTGGGAAGTTTTGAGCAGGCTTCGGATGTTTCAGAGTCTTCGGTTGAAGACTTGCAGGAGTACTCTCCTTATTCTGATTCTGATGCAGATGATTCCACTCCTTCTGCTTCTCCTCCAGAGGATTTTTCTTTTTCAGAGACACTTCATTCTATGAGGGAACATTTTAAGTGGGAAGGCCAGGACTTCTCTGATTCTAGGAAAAGGCTTAGGGAGTTTTTGCTGTTACCCCAGCATAGGCCTTTGGCTATACCCCCTGTTCTGGATGTTGTGGAAGATGTGTTTGCAGAGGCTTCACTTAATCCTGATTCTCTGCCGCCTGTTCCTGTTAAGCCGGATAGGTATTACAGGGTGCCTGAGGCTCACAAATATCTTTATAAGAGTCCTAGGGCGGACCCAGAAACTATTAGTCAGGGACCTAAGGGTGTCAAGGCCTCTATTGTAAAGAATCCGGTTCCTCTAGATAAAGAAGCCAGAGCTTTGGATAGATGGGGAAAGAAGGTCTATACATCTTCTACCTTAGCTATGAGGGCTTTGAATTGCCAGTTTCATATGTTGAAATATCAAAACTTTCTTCTTTCTCAATTGAAGTCTAAGGTGGATGCTCTGGCGGAAGGCATTGAGTGTAAAGAATTGCAAGATTTGGTGCATGTCTCTGAACAGGTGGGTAAGCATTCATTACAGTGTGGTTTTGATGCTGTGCAGGCCTCATCTAGGGTGGCTGCCACTGGCTCAGTTCTTCGCAGGCACGCCTGGTTGAAGGATCAGAATTTATCTGACCATGTTAAGACAAGGATTTTGGATGCTCCTTTGCAGTCTGATGTGTTGTTTGGTTCACCTGTGGAGTCAGTCTTGAAGAAAATGGAAGACAAGGCTAAGTCTATGCAGACTGTTAAAGATTTTTTGCAAGTTCAGACTCCGAAGTTTAGTAGGAATTGGCCTGCTAAGGGGTGGACGTATCCTTCTTATGATTCTCAGTCTAGGGGTAGATCTAGACATGGTAGGGGCAGAGCTCAGAGTTCTTTCAGGCCTAGAACAGGGAGTTCCCCTGCACAATCTTCGGGTGAGGGCAGGGGCCAGTCCTTTCGTAAACAGGCCCAATGACCTACTTTTTCAGCTGCCAGATCCTTCTTGCCTGGCAGCACCTTTGGGAGGAAGGTTGGCACTCTTCAAGGAAAATTGGATGTTGGTTACCCAGGACAAATGGGTTTTGGATATCATACACCAGGGTTACAAGTTTTATTTCCATACCTTGCCTCCTTTCAAAGGCATGCCGGACGTTCCTCCTCAGCAAAGACTAGAGGCTCGCAAATAGATTTCTCTACTACTTCAAATAGGGGCCATACAACCGGTTCCTCTGCCAGAAGTGGGCCTAGGATTTTATTCTCGCCTGTTTCTAGTACCAAAGAAAGGAAACACGTGGAGACCAATTTTGGATTTATCCATCCTCAACACATATCTGGACATTCCCAAGTTCAAAATGTTAACGTTACAACAGCTTTTACCTCTGCTGGGCAAAGATCACTGGATGGTGACCCTGGATCTCAAGGAGGCTTACCTTCATGTTCCTATCAGGCCCAGTTGCAGGAAGTATCTGCGTTTTCGGGCTGGGACTTCACATTATCAGTTCTCTGCATTGCCCTTTGGCTTATCTACTGCGCCCAGAGTGTTCACGAAGGTTCTGGCTCCAGTGGTAGCTTTTTTCAGGCTAAGAGGAATACAGATCTATCCTTATTTGGACGATTGCCTGATACTGGCCCAAGGAAAGGACGAACTTCTTCATCTTCTACAGTATGTGATGGCAGTGTTAAGATGCCTGGGGTATTCTGTGAACGAAATAAAGTCCAGTCTAGTACCCTCTCAGGACATGTGCTTTCTGGGTGTGAGACTGAATACAGCATCCCAGATGGCCTTTTTGACCCCGGACAAACAAAAGAATCTTTCTCTTTACTTCCATCAGTTGTCTCATCAGTCCAGGCTGACTGCAAGGACAGTCCTTCAAGCCTTGGGGTTCATGGCATCTTGTATTCTGGTACTTCCCAATGCCAAACTGCATATGAGGAAGCTACAATGGTATCTTAAGAATGTATGGACACAGCACTGCCAAGATTTGGACACTGTCATTCAAATAATACCTTGCATTCAAAAGGAATTTTTGTGGTGGGCTCAGGAATGTCACCTAAACAAGGGACTCTCTGTGACCCGGCCAGAGGCGAGTCAGATTTTAACGACAGATGCCTCAGACAAAGCTTGGGAGCTCATCTAAATGGAAAATGGGTACAAGACACGTGGCCTGCCAGACTTCAACATCTACATATCAACTTGAAGGAGATGTTAGCAGTCCAATTTGCATTGATAGCTTTCAAGGATTTACTTCTTCCAGGGCAGGTGTTGATTCAAACAGACAACACAACTGTCATGTGGTACATCAACAAGCAAGGGGAACGATTCTTATCCTCTATGCAGACAAGCAATGATTTTGTGGGAGACTGCTCTCAGTTTACAGCTAAATCTTCAGGCAAGGTTTCTGCCAGGAGCACAGAACTCCTTAGCAGATGTGTTGAGCAGACAAATTATGGACCCCCACGAGTGGAAATTGGATCCTCATGTATTTCAGAGATTGACAGTGTTATGGGGAACTCCAGACATAGATCTGTTCGCTTCTCCACTAAATTACCAGCTGCCAAAGTTTTGCACAAAAAGGTTTCATCCCTCGGCTTGGAAAGTGGATGCTCTCTCATTCAATTGGAGCAATCTTCACGTGTATGCCTTTCCACCTCTGCCTCTCCTCCCAAAGGTACTGCTGAAGGTCAGACAGGACAAGCCATGCATGATTTTAATAGCTCCAGATTGGCCTCGACAGCACTGGTACCCATTACTGAGAAGTCTGGTACAGGAGCCTCCATGGCCTTTGCCTTCGATTCCTCACCTGCTGTCTCAGGAGAACAGTCATTTACTCAATGTCAAACTTCATTCTCTACATCTGACAGCCTGGCATATTCTGTTTTAAACCCTGAAGGGTCTCAGCTTCCACAACAAGTTTTGAATGTTATTTTGGAGGCCAGAAGGCCTAGTACAAGGAAAGTTTACGCAGATAAATGGAGGAGATTTTTATTTTGGAGTACTGCAAAGGATTTTGATGTTTCTAAACCTAATTTAAGTGTTGCACTTCAATACCTTACTGAGTTATTGGACAAAGGTTTGTCCTTCTCCTCTATAAAGGTTCATGCTGCAGCAATTTCTGCTCACTATGACTGTGACCCACCATTATTTTCTCAGCCTTTGTTTAAGCAATTCCTTAGAGGGGCAAAAAATATAAGACCCCCGTAGAGCTCCTACTCCTGCTTGGGATCTCAATTTTGTGTTGGAGAAACTCACTCTACAACCTTTTGAGCCTGCAGCATCGGCAGAGTTGAAATATTTATCTTGGAAGACTGCTTTTTTGTTGGCCATTACCTCTGCGAGAAGGGTTTCTGAATTACAGGCCCTTATGGCATTTGAGCCTTTCTTAATTTTCCACAAGGACAGGGTGTCTTTGCGTACTAACCCTTCTTTTATGCCTAAAGTGGTTTCTAGTGTGGCTTTAAACCAAACTATTCATTTGCCTTTTTATGCAAACCCCCAAAATAAAGGGGAAAGGATTTTGCACACTTTGGATATACACAGACAGTTGCGATATTATTTGAGCAGAACTAAAGGGTTCAGGCAGTCTCAGCAGTTGTTTGTTTCTTTTGCTTTGGGTTCTCAGGGTAAGCCTGTTTCAAAACAAACTATTTCTAAGTGGATTGGGTTTTGTATTGCTTTCTGTTATTCCCATCATGGTAAGGAGATTCCAGCTGGGATTAGGCCTCATTCCACTAGGGCTACTGCCACTTCTACAGCCTTTTTAAGGGGGGTGGCTACTAAAGATATTTTGGAAGCAGCTACTTGGAGTTCAGTGCATACTTTCTCTAAGCATTACCACCTTCCACTTTACTCTAAATCTAGGGCTGGATTTGCAACTGCAATTTTACAAGGCATGTTGGCAGCTCCTACTGCTTTATAGTTTTGCCATCCTCCCTTACCTCTGCTTTGGGATTCTACCCATATGTAAGGACTGCAGCAATGTGAGATGAAGAACATAGTACAGTTTTGTACCTACCATAAATGTAGATGTTCGAAGATCCACATTGCTGCAGTCCAATTTACCCTCCCTCCTTCCCCTCTGTTGTTGAAGGTGGTGGTATGGTTTGTGTTGTACATAGTGTAAATATGGTTAGTGCACGGGTGATTGGTTAGGTTTTGCTGGTTTTAGGGCCTTCTGACATCTGGGGCAAGAAAAGACTGAGGAAAGGACGTCGGTCATGCGCTTTTGTACCCTGACGTCCTGATGTCAGTTTTAAGCGCCTTGACTGACGTCAGCCTAATACTTTGGTATTCGGGCCGACCGAGGACAGCGGACTACCCATATGTAAGGACTGCAGCAATGTGGATCTTCGAACATCTACATTTATGGTAGGTACAAAACTGTACTTTTCATCATTTAATTTTTCCACTAATTCTCATGGATCGTGTTATTCAGCCAAAAGCTTGTTTCTGTGGTGGGAATTTCTCAAAAAACAAAGCCAGCACCAAATAGGCGTGTTCATACTTCTCTTTAATGTGGCAACATGATAAAAAGCAGACCGGTTTCGGCAACCTTGCCTTCTTCAGTGATGAATACAAAAACACATATCACCAGTATTTATACCATGATCAATCCTATAATTGAAAATCAACATTTAAAGCAGCAGCAGCTCCATTTATCAGGGCTGTAATCGCATACATAAACTGCATATGGTTATTAAGCCCTGGGAAGAATAAAGCCCCAAGTTTAACGATCCATCCCCTTTCTTTCTTCTTCAATACTGCATGCCATCCCAGTTTGTTTTTCTTATCCCCCCAAACTTTATCCCCTAAACTTTATCAATAACCCTAAAGTGGAACTTGGCATTGTTATGTGTGTGTGTGTTTATACAGTGTATTTAAAATACTTTTAGTACAAATGTCACTAAGATATTCTGAAATGCGGACACGCATAGACCTGGATGTCTGCCCAACATAAAAAGCAGCACAGGAACAAGTCACTAAATATACCAACCAAGCTGACCCACAGTTTGCAAAAAATTTTATCATACACCTTACTGATATTCTTACTGGAAAACTGCTTAATTTTTAACACTTGCTTACATGATGAACAGTGCCCACTTGGATATGACTCACATACCTTATCACCACTTAACGTACCTTGTTGTACCAAAATTATGTCCCTGTTACCCAATTTGTAGTGATTGAAGTAAGATCCTAACATTCATCCCTTTTTATATGAAAATTGACATTTTGAGGAAAGTAGGCCTGACATTTCCTCATTGGCTAACAAGATTTTCCAAGTTTTGTTAATTACATCCCTAATTATTGATGTTCCTACCAAATGTAGTGACAAACCTAATAGTGTTATCATCCTCACATTTTTTATCATGATATCTTAATATTTCTGACTTATTTTGACCTGCTACCCATCTCTTAGCTGACCTAATATAATGTGGTTGATACCCCCTGACCAAAAACCTTTTCGTAAGATCATCCTCAAATTGTTGATACGACATCTGGAGAAGAACAGGTTCTCTTCACCCTCAAAAATTGAGGGAGATTTCTATTGGTAGGTTTAAGGAACAGCAGTGGGGGCATCTTTTGCCCCCATATATGCTGATTTGTTCATGGACTATTTAGAGGATCTATTAATATATGATAGTTTACGCAATATCTGTTTGTCCGAGATAGACATCTGGAGAAGATTTCTCGATGATTGTTGGTTAGTATGGCGTGGAGGAAAGACTATTTGTTAGAGTATGTTCAATATCTGAACGAAAATGAGTGGGGGATATAATTTACTCTGAATGTGGATACACAGCACATTAACTTTTTGGATGCGACAGTGACAAGAAATGATGATAGTACGTTGGCATCCAGGATTTATCATAAGTACCCACAATATAACAATTTATTTGCCACAAGTCTACATCCTTGCCATATTATAGAAAATATACCCAAGTCTCAATTTTTGAGGGTGAAGAGAATCTGTTATTTTCCAGATGTCTATCAACAATTTGAGGATGATCTTGCGAAAAAGTTTTTGGTCAGGGGGTATCAACCACATTATACTAGGTCAGCTAAGAAATGGGTAGCAGGTCAAAATAGGTCTGAAATATTAAGATATCATGATAAAAAACATGAGGATGATAACACTATTAGGTTTGTCACTACATTTGGTAGGAACATCGATATCATCAGGGATGTAATTAACAAAAATTGGAATATCTTATTAGCCATTGAGGAATTGTCAGGCCTACTTTCCTCAAAATGTCAATTTTCATATAGAAGGGGATGAACGTTAGGATCTTACTTCAATCATTACAAATTGGGTAACAGGGACATAAATTGGTACAACAAGGTACGTTAACTGGTGATAAGGTACATGGGTCATATCCATGTGGGCATTGTTCATCATGTAAGCTTGTGTTAAAAGATTAAGAAGGTTTCCAATAAGAATACCAGTAAGGTGTATGATATATAAAATTCTATGCAAACTGTGGGTCAAATTGGTTGGTATATTTAGTGACTTGTTCCTGTGCTGCTTTTTATGTTGGGCAGACTTCCAGGTCTATGCGTGTCCGTATTTCAGAACATCTTAGTGACATTCACACTAAACGTATTTCAAATATTCCGTATAAACACACACTTAAACATAACAATGCCAAGTCCCACTTTAGGGTTATTGATAAAGTTTGGGGGGATAAGAAAAACAAATTGGGATGGCATGCAATATTGAATAAGAAAGAAAGGGGATAGATCATTAAACTTGGGGCGTTATTCTTTCTAGGGCTTAAAGACCATATGTAGTTTGTGTGTGATTATAGCCCTGATAAATGGAGGTGCTGCTGCTTTAAATGTTGATTTTCAATTATGGGATTGATCATGGTGTAAATACTGGTGATATGTGTTTATCACTGAAGAAGGCAAGGTTGCTGAAACCGGTCTGATTTTTATGGTGCTGCCACATTAAAGAGAAGTATGAACACGCCTATTTGGTGCTGGCTTTGTTTTTTGAGAAATACTTAGGAGTTTTGGGCTTGTGCATCAGCCTTAACATGCCTGTGTCTTTGAAGGTTTCTGTGGTGGGAACCAAAACTAACACTTGATCTACAACTTTGAATTCCCTGTTCGTTGCATTGCTGTTACGCAGCACTTGTTGTGTAGCCATGTGTTTCTGTACAGTGAATATCGCTATTATCACCTTATCTTGTAACATAACAGCCCACATGTGTACATGCCATATTAACTATTTATCTAGTGCAATCAATTTGTTTTTATTTTTTCACTTTCTTTACTTTTGAATTATGTGTAATATGCTTAATGCCATGCTCCGAACTTGGTATTTCTGTAAAGTACTCTGCTAGACCCAACCTGAAATTAATCGGATTTGTTCTGTAAACAAACTAAATAACATAAAATAAAGTAAAAAAAGACTAAACCTTGTCATGGCTTGTGCTACTTCTGTAGTAGCAAGCAGGATGTATGGTATTTAATTATCTTCCTCAGTAACTTTCTGAGCATGGACTTGGATAGGTTATCAGAGCATTTTTATTAGTCTGGATGTGGTATGCAGAGTTGTTTTTTTTTTTTTTTTTGTTTGTTTTTTAATTGCTTGACCTTAAAGTATTGGTACTATTATTTTGGATGTAAATGGAGTCCCCTGGTCAGCGAGTATTTCTTTAGGTATCCCTCCTACTCTGAAAAATAATGAAACTCCCTAGTTTCATATTATTAGCCTTACATAGGGGAAAAACCTAGTGGTACTTTTGTTGCATAGTCCAGAATAACCAAAATGTATTGAAACCCATTGCTGGATTTTACTAGTGACCCAATAATGTCCGCAGAAGTACACTCAAGTTGCTCATTATCAGAAACTCCTTTATCTCTTGTTTCTCTGGCTTAAGTGTGTCATCTGCCTTCACAGCGATCATTTTTTTCCACCAGTTTTGTCAGTTTCTGCGCTAACTATAGCTTCTTCCATTTCAGCTCTAGGTATAGTTTCCTTCCTCTACTCAGTGCTATCCCCCTATTTTGCTTTTTTAAAGTTTATGCAGCTTACCTGGAAGTCAGCCTGTTGTGATGAAAAGGCACCAATTTTCCTCCTACCAGTACAAACAGTGGTGATTGTCTCTCTCATTTCCTAAAAAGACAACTGATAGCAACTAGCACTGAAGAATATTGATGTTCTTCATCTCACATTGCTGCAGTCCTTACATATGGGTAGTCCGCTGTCCTCGGTCGGCCCGAATACCAAAGTATTAGGCTGACGTCGGTCAAGGCGCTTAAAACTGACATCAGGACGTCAGGGTACAAAAGCGCATGACCGACGTCATTTCCTCAGTCTTTTTTGCCGCATGGTCCGATGCAGAAGCAGCGTTGCAAGTGCCGTTCGGCGTTCTGAAATTTTTCGAATTCGGAGTTTCAGACCGAATCCAAGTTGGCTAAGTACCCCGTTGGGGATTATTTTGGTTTTTCCTTGCCTCAGTGTTTTACGGATGTCAGAAAAAGTGAATAACTGTATTTCTTGTGGGAAACAGATACCGCATAGGGATTATCATTCTTTGTGTATTCCTTGTTTGGGGCCTGAGCACGGCGTTGTTGGGTGTCGCTTTTGTGCTAGGTTCAATAAGCACTATTAAGAGAAGGTTGGATTGTGCTAGGCTGGTCTTTGGGAAGCGGTGCAATTATAATATGTCGTCGGATTCTCCGCGCCCGCTTCTCTTGAAGCGCAAAGACAAAACAGCTAAACCCAGCCAAGATGAGTCGTCCGTTCGGACGCCGGTTCTTTAGAGGCTTCAGTGGAACCGGTGGTTCCGACGGAGACTTCTCTGGAGTCTCAGGGGGAGACTTTGATTTTGCAGGAGGTGGTCTCTCAGGAGGCAGGTCAGGCTGAAGGGGCTTCCCGAGTTACTGTACTCCCCTCCCTTCCTAGGGTGGTTAGGCCTTCTCCTTCTGTTTCCAAGGCTTCTCCCAGAGGCAGGCCAGTTTCAGCTTCTGTTGGTGTCTCTCCTAGTTCAGCAGGGTCTGTGCCTAAGAAGCACATGCTTAAAATGGCAGAAGATTTAATTACTCTGATTAGAGGTTCTATGCCCCCTCCTGATAAGAGGCCTAGGGTGGAGCCAGAGTTGGGAAGTTTTGAGCAGGCTTGGATATTTCAGAGTCTTCAGCTGAAGACTTGCAGGAGTATTCTCCTTATTCTGATTCTGATGCAGATGATTCCACTCCTTCTGCTTCTCCTCCAGAGGATTTTTCTTTTCAGAGACACTTCATTCGATGAGGGAACATTTTAAGTGGGAAGGTCAGGACTTCTCTGATTCTAGGAAAAGGCTTAGGGAGTTTTGCTGTTACCCCAGCATAGGCCCTTGGCTATACCCCTGTTCTGGATGTTGTGGAAGATGTGTTTGCAGAGGCTTCACTTAATCCTGATTCTCTGCCTCCTCGCCTGTTAAACCGGATAGGTATTACAGGGTGCCTGAGGCTCATAAATATCTTTATAAGAGTCCTAGGGCGGACCCAGAAACTATTAGTCAGGGACCTAAGGGTGTCAAGGCCTCTGTTGTAAAAATCTGGTTCCTCTAGATAAAGAAGCCAGAGCTTTGGATAGATGGGGAAAGAAGGTCTATACATCTTCTACCTTAGCTATGAGGGCTTTGAATTGCCAGTTTCATATGTTGAAATATCAAAACTTTCTTCTTTCTCAATTGAAGTCTAAGGTGGATGCTCTGGCGGAAGGCATTGAGTGTAAAGAGTTACAAGATTTGGTGCATGTCTCTGAACAAGTGGGTAAGCATTCATTACAGTGTGGTTTTGATGCTGTGCAGGCCTCGTCTAGGGTGGCTGCCACTGGCTCAGTTCTTCATAGCACGCCTGGTTAAAGGATCAGAATTTATCTGACCATGTTAAGACAAGGATTTTGGATGCTCCTTTGCAGTCTGATGTGTTGTTTGGTTCACCTGTGGAATCAGTCTTGAAGAAAATGGAAGACAAGGCTAAGTCTATGCAGGCTGTTAAGGATTTTTTGCAAGTTCAGCCTCCAGTTTAGTAGGAATTGGCCTGCTAAGGGGTGGGCGTATCCTTCTTATGATTCTCAGTCTAGGGGTAGATCTAGGCGTGGTAGGGGCAGAGCTCAGAGTTCTTTCAGGCCTAGAACAGGGAGTTCACCTGCACAATCTTCAGGTGAGGGCAGGGGCCAGTCCTTTCGTAAACAGGCCCAATGACCTACTTTTTCAGCTGCCAGATCCTTCTTGCCTGGCAGCACCTTTGGGAGGAAGGTTAGCACTCTTCAAGGAAAATTGGATGTTGATTACCCAAGACAAATGGGTATTGGATATCATACACCAGGGTTACAAGTTTTATTTCCATACCTTGCCTCCTTTCAAAGGCATGCGGACGTTCCTCCTCAGCAAAGACTAGAGGCTCAAGCAAATTTCTTTACTACTTCAAATAGGGGCCATACAAGCGGTTCCTCTGCCAGAAGTGGGCCTAGGATTTTATTCTCGCCTGTTTCTAGTACCAAAGAAAGGAAACACGTGGAGACCAATTTTGGATTTATCCATCCTCAACACATATCTGGACATTCCCAAGTTCAAGATGTTAACGTTACAACAGCTTTTACCTCTGCTGGGCAAAGATCACTGGATGGTGACTCTGGATCTCAAAGAGGCTTACCTTCATGTTCCTATCAGGCCCAGTTGCAGGAAGTATCTGCGTTTTCGGGCTGGGACTTCACATTATCAGTTCTCTGCATTGCCCTTTGGCTTATCTACTGCCCAGAGTGTTCACGAAGGTTCTGGCTCCAGTGGTAGCTTTCTTCAGGCTAAGAGGAATACAGATCTATCCTTATTTGGACGATTGCCTGATACTGGCCCAAGAAAAGGACGAACTTCTTCATCTTCTACAGTATGTGATGGCAGTGTTAAGATGCCTGGGGTATTCTGTGAACGAAATAAAGTCCAGTCTAGTACCCTCTCAGGACATGTGCTTTCTGGGTGTGAGACTGAATACAGCATCCCAGATGGCCTTTTGACCCCGGACAAACAAAAGAATCTTTCTCTTTACTTCCACCAGTTGTCTCATCAGTCCAGGCTGACTGCAAGGACAGTCCTTCAAGCCTTGGGGTTCATGGCATCTTGTATTCTGGTACTTCCCAATGCCAAACTGCATATGAGGCAGCTACAATGGTATCTCAAGAATGTATGGACACAGCACTGCCAAGATTTGGACACTGTCATTCAAATAATACCTTGCATTCAAAAGGAATTTTGTGGTGGGCTCAGGAATGTCACCTAAACAAGGGACTCTCTGTGACCCGGCCAGAGGCGAGTCAGATTTTAACGACAGATGCCTCAGACAAAGCTTGGGAGCTCATCTAAATGGAAAATGGATACAAGACACGTGGCCTGCCAGACTTCAACATCTACATATCAACTTGAAGGAGATGTTAGCAGTCCAATTTGCATTGATAGCTTTCAAGGATTTACTTCTTCCAGGACAGGTGTTGATTCAAACAGACAACACAACTGTCATGTGGTACATCAACAAGCAAGGGGAATGCATTCTTATCCTCTATGCAGACAAGCAATGATTTTGTGGGAGACTGCTCTCAGTTTACAGCTAAATCTTCAGGCAAGGTTTCTGCCAGGAGCACAGAACTCCTTAGCAGATGTGTTGAGCAGACAAATTATGGATCCCCACGAGTGGAAATTGGATCCTCATGTATTCCAGAGGTTGACAGTGTTATGGGGAACTCCAGACATAGATCTGTTCGCTTCTCCACTAAATTACCAGCTGCCAAAGTTTTGCACTAAAAGGTTTCATTCCTCAGCTTGGAAAGTGGATGCTCTCTCATTCAATTGGAGCAATCTTCACGTGTATGCCTTTCCACCTCTGCCTCTCCTCCCAAAGGTACTGCTGAAGGTCAGACAGGACAAGCCAAACATGATTTTAATAGCTCCAGATTGGCCTCGACAGCACTGGTACCCATTACTGAGAAGTCTGGTACAGGAGCCTCCATGGCCTTTGCCTTGATTCCTCACCTGCTGTCTCAGGAGAACGGTCATTTACTCAATGTCAAACTTCATTCTCTACATCTGACAGCCTGGCATATTCTGGTTTAAACCCTGGAGGGTCTCAGCTTCCACAACAAGTTTTGAATGTTATTTTGGAGGCCAGAAGGCCTAGTACAAGGAAAGTTTACGCAGATAAATGGAGGAGATTTTTATTTTGGAGTACAGCAAAGGACTTTGATGTTTCTAAACCTAATTTAAGTGTGGCGCTTCAATACCTTACTGAGTTATTGGACAAAGGTTTGTCTTTCTCCTCTATAAAGGTTCATGCTGCAGCAATCTCTGCTCACTATGACTGTGACCCACCATTATTTTCTCAGCCTTTGTTTAAGCAATTCCTTAGAGGGCAAAGAATATAAGACCCCACGTAGAGCTCCTACTCCTGCTTGGGATCTCAATTTTGTGTTGGAGAAACTCACTCTACAACCTTTTGAGCCTGCAGCATCGGCAGAGTTGAAATATTTATCTTGGAAGACTGCTTTTTTGTTGGCCATTACCTCTGCGAGAAGGGTTTCTGAATTACAGGCCCTTATGGCAGTCGAGCCTTTCTTAATTTTCCACAAGGATAGGGTGTCTTTGCGTACTAACCCTTCTTTTATGCCTAAAGTGGTTTCTAGTGTGGCTTTAAACCAAACTATTCATTTGCCTACTTTTTATGCAAACCCCCAAAATAAAGGGGAAAAGATTTTGCACACTTTGGATATTCACAGACAGTTGCGATATTATTTGTGCAGAACTAAAGGGTTCAGGCAGTCTCAGCAGTTGTTTGTTTCTTTTGCTTTGGGTTCTCAGGGCAAACCTGTTTCAAAACAAACTATTTCTAAGTGGATTGGTTTTTGTATTGCTTTCTGTTGTTCCCATCATGGTAAGGAGATTCCAGCTGGGATTAGGCCTCATTCCACTAGGGCTACTGCCACTTCTACAGCTTTTTTAAGGGGGGTGGCTACTAAAGATATTTTGGAAGCAGCTACTTGGAGTTCAGTGCATACTTTCTCTAAGCATTACCACCTTCCACTTTACTCTAAATCTAGGGCTGGATTTGCAACTGCAATTTTACAAGGCATGTTGGCAGCTCCTAATGCTTTATAGTTTTGCCATCCTCCCTTACTTCTGCTTTGGGATTCTACCCATATGTAAGGACTGCAGCAATGTGAGATGAAGAACATAGTACAGTTTTGTACCTACCATAAATGTAGATGTTCGAAGATCCACATTGCTGCAGTCCAATTTACCCTCCCTCCTTCCCCTCTGTTGTTGAAGGTGGTGGTGTGGTTTGTGTTGTACATATTGTAAATATGGTTAGTGCACGAGTGGTTGGTTGGGTTTTGCTGGTTTTTGGCTTTGGCCTGTCTTGTTAGGGCCTTCTGACATCTGGGGCAAGAAAAGACTGAGGAAATGACGTCGGTCATGCGCTTTTGTACCCTGACGTCCTGATGTCAGTTTTAAGCGCCTTGACCGACGTCAGCCTAATACTTTGGTATTCAGGCCGACCGAGGACAGCGGACTACCCATATGTAAAGACTGCAGCAATGTGGATCTTCGAACATCTACATTTATGGTAGGTACAAAACTGTACTTTCTCCTTACCTTTATTCCTTTTTTATTGCTCCTTTCATTTAAGAACCTGATGAAGGAGCCCTTTTTTTCACGTTTCCCTCTCTATGTTGCTCCCATTGTCTCAAATGAGTGAACACCACATTCTCATTTTCTTTGTCTTTATTTATTTATTTTTTACCTCTCAAGGAATTACAATTGTACTTTTCCTACCTTACATATCAGTATTGTCTAGAACCTACCCTTATTTGAGTTTTCTGTCTTGCATTGACAGAAGTGGGTTTAGATCTCTGACCAGGCACTGTTTATTCACCCTCTCTAACTGCATAGGCTTAGTCTGTCGTCTTGCTAAGCTTCTCCTTCTCAGCATTCACCTCTTCCTTAGAATTCTCCATTTCTGAAGCTTTCCATTTTAATTTGACTGACAGTTTAGAATTTTGCTCAGGTTATTAATTTTCCATACTTCTTAATGATATATCCATTAGAATATTCACTACCAATGAGAGATTCCTTTCCTTTAGTTTTGATGATTGCTTTTATTCCCTGCTGAGTGACACTTTCATGCTAAATTGATAATTCTACTGCTTTGTAACTTTCAGATTGCAGTACTTTACTGCACATCTCCCTTCAGTGGTTTGGCTCTTGCAGGTCATTCTGCTATAGGCGTATATAGATGTATATCTTTAAATTATGTGGTTTCTTCCTCTTTCTGTATCATTAGAAAATGCTTGTATGTTTTAGGGCTTTCTAGCACTGTTCCTTGATTTTTGTTGATTTGTATACTTCGAGTGAGTGTGGTGGTTGCTGTTACCACATTTTTTCGGGTTAGATAGAGATGCATCTCTAGACTTAACTGTTTGTTCCCCTCCCACACTGATGAGGTGGTCTGTCAGAAAGACTATCTCCTTACCCTTTTTTTCCACAGATATTTAAAGTGGGGAATTTTTTTCTTTATCATTCCATGTCTTAAGTTGAGAACCAGAGCAAGAGGACAAATTACCTTTCCAAACCCAGTTAGTATTTCTACTTGAGTAATGGAACACTGTTTATTTCCTTGAATGCAGACTACTTTAACTACATTTTTAGTAAGGATTTTCTTCTTCCAAATTTACCACACTTTTATAAGCATAATCATAATGGTTGAGTAAAGAAAGTAGTCTGTATAGCTCCTGCCATCAGTTGGCTAAACTGCTCTCTCATTTTATAAACTCAGCATTGTTGGTATGCTTTTCGATGGTTATAATTTTCATAACTATAACAATATTATTAGCATTATTACTGGTACAAAATCTAGTGATATGATGCCTTTTTTCCACATTGTCTACAGTTGGTACTTTTGATACTTTACCAGAATTTGACACATTCTTTACCATAGGTTTAGCCTGTTCAGTTGTAAACATGGTTTAATTGCATAGCAGTCTATCAGTAGAAGAAAATGTTCAGCATCATTGGAGCCCATTTGAAACACCTACTTTTCTTAAAATAGCAGGCAGAGTTCTTTGAGGTTTATCAGTGGTTATCATTTTGTTTTGCTATGTTGACCATTGAGATTTAACCATAATTTAAGTACATTATTTAAAATATGTAAATTGAAAAATTACCATTTTGTTAGGAAAAAATGTTTAGCTATGAAACTTTTGATCTTGTGTCTGAGAAAGTAACCCCAGCTTAAGCCATAGTCCTGATCATCAGTTCCTTCCCTATCCATGGAGCTTTTAAAGTTTCAGCAGTTAACTGTGTTGAGAGGATTCTAGCCCACCCACTCTGGTCCCATCTCTCCTAGTGGGTGTACCATTCAAAGCCAGGAATGGTATGCCTCAAGGTCTTCCTTTCTGGTAAGTTGCTTAAGATGTGGAACTGTCTTTGCAGCAGCATGGACCTAGCAATCACCACCAGCCTCTCTGCTACAGGAGCAGCAATGGTCTAAAGCATTTTCCCTACAGTCATCATCTTGGTACAGGAACAGAAGAAGACTCCATAGGGCTGCTGTTCTCTTCATTTGAGGAAAAAATAATTTGCTCATTTAAAGGCACAACTCAGAATCCCTTTTTGACATGGAAATGTTTGTGCCGGATAGGCAGGCTACAGCCACCAGTGTTACATAAATTGCAGCCGTTCATCTATCCATTCATTCATCTAAATCCCTCAACCCCTTTTTCCCCATTTCTACAGATGTGGTTGGGGTGTGTCTTAACAGTGACAATCATTTAGAGCCACGGTTTACACCACTAAAACCACCAGTCCATAAAATAATGTACTAACAGAAGGAAAACTGCTGGTGCCGACTCTTCTTGTCTATACAGATGAAGCAAAAGAAAAACATATAAAGGATGTTTTCTGTTAGTCTCACAAAGAGGAAAAAAATCTCTCCTATTTTTAGCACATCTCAAAAGTGTTTTCAGCTTGGTTCTGTCTTGATTCTTAATGGAAGAGGTCTTAGTTTCTACAGATTTTTTTCAGGAAAATCTTTTCCTTTGCGGCAGCAGTCTCTTAACTGTTGTTCCAGGCACAGACTCAACACTCGAAATACAGTAGAAGCAAACCAGGAAGAACTACAAAAAATAAGCAGTTTGCAGGTCAGTTCCACCCCTAGCAATTCAGATGTAGTCTCCAGATAACACGAGAAGTCCATGGTTAAAAAAACTCATTTAATCACATGACCTCGAATAATTTGTCCTCATAGCAACACATCTTTAAACAAACAGTGCCCACTCTGCCCCTTATCCAAAATACTTGCTACATATAAATTAAAAAACATATAAGAATACGTCTTAACTCTGTTTCCTAAATTTAATTACATTTATGTAATAAAAAATATATATATATAAGTATACACACGCACACACACATGCTCCACAAAGTCTGCTCTTCAGTTTTTCCCTTGGAACTTGTCAGTCTTTCAGCCTAAAGCACTCGGACCCACACCTTTCAGCCCAGCACTTGTTCTAAATCTACTGCAGCACTAAGCATTCAACCCCTGCATCTGCCAGAAGGGAACAGTCTTTATACTTCCCTACTTATTCAGGCATGTCAGAGAGACAGCTCCTGGTGTACTCTCCAGCCTTCCTGATGAGCCTGGGCATCTTGAGGCAATGCTACAGTTGCCTCATGTACATAGACAACCTTCTCCAAACACTAACTGTTGCGAGAGATGCACTTATGCAGCCAGTCTACAGCCAAGGCTCTCTCCAACCAAGATGGGAACAGACAGTCAGGAGCAGAAGATAACTCACAGCACCCCACTCACAACACATAGACCAACTAAACCAACACCTCCAAAACTCCAAAGACATATACTTAGGCTCTGATTAAAAATCTAAATCTGCCTAGGCATCCAAGACCTCCAAAGCAGACACACGAGCAACCTCCTCCCACCAACACACCCCAAACAACACATAGCCCACAAACTCGGTGTGCCGCACAACCACAGCCCATAAGGCAAAACAACATACCCAACACACTTGTGATGGGTGACTCTATGGTCAGGCACACTGATGCCCCACTCACTACGCTGGAAAAAAAGAAGGTTACTGTTAGCTGCTTCTCGGGTGCCAGAATCCACCATATAACGCATGCACTCAGGTCACTACAAGGCAAGTACAAATATGACTCTATCATAGTCCATGTTGGTGTAAATGACCTGAGATGTACCTCCTTGGACTACATGAAAAGAGACATGGAAGAGCTCTCCGATCTTGTAGCCCAGGCAGGTATGACCCTAGCCGTGAGTAGCATCCTGCCTTCACCAAAAAGTATAGCACAGTACAGGGATAAGATGATCAACTTCAACAATTGGCTAAGCTTCTGGTGTCATTCAGAGGGGATCCAGTATCTGTCTGCCTGGGATGACATGCTTGACAGACCATGATGCTTCGCCAGAGATGGCCTGCACCTGTCACCCCTGGGATCTAGAATATTGGCCAAGGCTCTTGACACCCCTATATTGCCTTTTTTAGGCAAAGTTCAAAAAACAAACCAACCACCATCAGAACTACAGGAAACAAAAAACCGAGGGCAGTGTTATTCAACTCTAGGAGTCTAAACCTCAAAATGCACTCACTTAAGGCACGCCTCAGAATGGAGAACATCGACATCTGTGCAGTGACTGAGACCTGGTTCAAGGCTCCCGAGAGCACCCCAGCACTACCAGTCTATAACTCATACACGTTTCGGCCACAAAACCCAGACAGAAACACGAAAGGCAGAGGTGTGTCCATATTCATCAAGGACATCCACACCTCCAGGCTAGTTGCAAAATATGATGCCTCTGAAATCATCCAAGTGCAACTAATCCAGGGCAAAAATGCATTCCAAATTGTAGCTTGTTATAGATCCCCCCACCATGACCCAGGACACTCACTCCTCATTCCTGGGGACATTGGAAAAAATGAGGGTCGAACTAAACACCACAATAATGGGCGATTTCAACTACCCAAACATTCAATGGGAAAACTACGCTTGTACTAACCTCCTGGCTCAGTGATTCATGGTGTTCATAAACTCATAACACCCTGGATCAGCTTGTCAACACCCCCACCAGGGGCAACAATATTCTGGACATGGTTATTACCAACATGGGTGACCCCAGATCAACTCCTCGCTGGTTAGATCAGACCGTAAACTAATCACCCTAGATATCCACATCCCAACCCCACCCCCGCACAAGGAAACCATCGTAAAAAATTTCTCCAAAGCGAACTTCACGCTTCTCAAAACTGAGGTGACTAACTTCATGACACCCCTGCAGATGGATAACTCAGTCATTACAGTCACGACTGCTGAATCCTACACAAATGCACTCTACAAGCACCTGCACGAGTGCATGGATTGTGCTATCCCCAACAAAACCAAGATGCTATCCTCCAAAAAAAGGAAGCCAATCTGGTGGTCCCTTGCCATTAACAAACTCTACAACAGAAGGAAGAAACTGTTGCAAAAGAGAGTAAAAACCCAGGTATGGAGGAACTCCCTGACGAGCCTCAGTAAGAAACTAAGATCTCTCATAAAATCCTCCAAAGCTAATCTTGAAAGAAAAATTGCCACAAAGACAGCCACAAGGCATTCTTTAGCTATGTAAAGTATCTCAATGGCAACACCCTGATCTGCACCGAGCTACAACAGAACGGCACAAAATATACAGAGCCAACTGATATTGCCAACATATTGGCAGATATGTTCAGTGCAAACTTTATTCCCCCCTCACCCCCCAAAGGGCCCATAACTATACCAGATGGTTGTAGAGCCCCGGCAATCACAAACACACAGGTAAAAATGGCACTCTCTAAAGCCAAAAACACAGCATCCATGGACATGGATGGACAACATCCCAGTTTGTGTCTTACATGAACTCCAAAATGAACTAGCCCCCACCTAAAAATCCATGTTCAGTCACAGCCTCACCACAGGCTATGTGCCCACAGAATGGTGCACAGCAATGGTTATCCCACTCCACAAAAGAGAAACCACCACAGACCCTGGGAACTATAGACCTATTAGCCTGACAAGCCTGGTCTGCAACGCCTTGGAGCGTATCATCATGGAACTCATAAACAAAGATATAGGTAACCTCCAAACTCTGGATGCTACCCAATTCAGATTTGTAAAAGGTAGGTCATGTCTCCTAAACCTGGTAGACTTCTTTGAAACAGTTACAGAGGCCATAGACGAGGGCAAGGTAGTCCACACAGCCTACCTGGACCTGCTAAAGCCTTTGACACTATCCCTCATTCAGGAATCATTGATAAACTCAACAACCTTAACATAAACACTTACATCACTAGATGGGTGGCCAACTGGCTCACGGATAGAACCCACATGGTAAGAGTTGCTGACTCCAGATCCAACTCCAAACCAGTGACAAGTGGAGTACCCCAGAGTTCAGTCCTGGGACCCCTCCTGTTCGGTATATACTTCTCTGAAGTGCAAGCGAACACCAAGGGCCTATGGCTAACCAAGTTCGCAGATGACTGCAAACTGGGTGCCATTATCGATTCCCTTGCCGATGTAGACATCCTACAAAAGGGCTTCACTGAGACTGACACCCGGTGTCAAAATCATGGCTTCAAACTAAATGCCAAAAAGTGCATTGTTATCCCCTTTGGCAAAAACACTGTATCCATGAATTACCAAATAGGGGGAAGTTCACTCAACACAAAGTGTGATAAGAGACCTTGGGACCCAAGTGGATAGCAACCTCTTCTTTGATAACCACATTGCCACAGTGGTCAGAAAATCTTTCTAAGTGGCCCACTTAATCACAAAAGGGTTTGCGTCTAGAAATAAGGAAGTCATCATTCTCAACACTTATCAGACCCCTCATTGAATACAATGCCCCGTTTGGGATGTACCTCACAAGACACCTACAACAACATGAGAGGCCCCAAAAGTACCTCGCTAAGAGGATCGCTGGCCTCAAAAAATTGCCCTATGCCAACCAGCTCAAGAAATTCAAACTGTATTCTGTCACATACCGCTTACTCCGAGGAGACCTCTGTCTGACATGCAAAGCTATGTGAAACCCGGAATTATTGGACATGCTCCACTTGAAGAAATCCCAATCTCCCCGAGCTACATGCTCTAGGGATCTAAACCTCACCACAGCAATAAATAGGACATGCTGGAGGGATAGATTCGTAACCCAGAGATTTCCCATGCTCTGGAACAAGATTCCCATCCAAATCAAGCAGAGCTCGTCATTATCACTATTCAAGAAAAACCTTGATAAGTGGATGGGTGATAGGAAATTCACCCCTGGGATTATGTCTGGGACACTGCTTGATAGAGTGGCAGGAATTTAACAATACATGGTACACTGTTGGCTAGGCTTGCTTTGGCCCTCGGGCTGATAGCCTAGTATCTACCTATGAACCTAAATACTTTTTTTTATATATATGCATATATAAAAATATAAATTAATATTAGCATTACCACTTAAAATACTAGGTAATACTACTTAACATGTATATATAACTTGATATATTATCTTCCCATTTTCCAAACTTTAAAAGATAGAATGTCAGTTGTACCAATCAACAATGTATAAATAATCCCCAAATAACATAAGTAATAGTTAATCTAATTGTGTACCAAAACCCAATGTCCTCCTTGTTTTTAAATGAACAGTAAAACAACGTAAAAAGTAAATTAAAACTTAATTGCTTCACAACCTCATCTTTACAATGCTTTTTTGTAACAAAAGCACAGTAGAACAATTTTCATTTAAACATGGCATCCTGAAAGCATTTAATAATAGTTGCCAGTATAATTCCCTAATTTCTAAATTAAGTGAGCATTTGCCCCATTTGCCATATAGGTTCATAGGTAAGTACTAGGCTATCGGCCCTAGGGCCCATACAAGCCTAGCCAAAAAATGTACCCTGGCTTTCGCCACCCAAAAAAATTATTTTCCTGTGCCCCTGTCAAGCAGAGCCACAGAAGTGATCCCCGGGGTGAATTTCTCATCCAATCATCAAGATTTTTCTTGAAGAGTGCTAATGAGGAGCTCTGTTTGACATAGATAGGTAGTCTGTTCCAGAGTATGGGAAGTCTCTGGGACAGGAATCTATCCCTCCAGCATGTTCTGTTTATTGTGGTGACAAGGTTAAGGTCCCTAGAGCGTGTAGCTCAGAGGGATTGGGATTTCTTTAAGTGGAGCATGTCCAACAGCTCTGGGTTTGACATAGCTTTGTATGTTAGGCAGAGATCGCCCCTGAGTAGGCGATATGCGATGGAGTAAAGCTGTAGTTTTTTGAGACAGTCTGCACAGGGCATCTGTTTGAGGCCAGTAATCCACTTTGTGAGGTATTTCTGTGGTCTTTCCAGTTGTTTTAGATGTCTTGTGAGGTACATACCAAAAGGGGCGTTATACTCTATAATGGGTCTAATGAGTGATGAGTAGAGGGGAACAATGACCTCTTTTTTTTTCTGGATGAGAATCCTTGTGTGATGAGCCACGTAGAAGGATTTCCTGACCACTGTGGCGATGTGATTATCAAAGGAGAGACTACTGTCCACCTGTGTCCCAAGGTCTCTTATCACATTTTCGGCATTAAGTAGACTACCAGCTATGTGGTAGTTCATGGGTACAGAGTTTTTACCAAAGGGGATGACAATACACTTTTTTGGCATTGAGCTTCAGGCCATGGCTTTGGCACCAGGTATCTGTCTCAGTGAGGCCCTTTTGTAGTTTGTCCACATCGTTAGGAGTTTCGATTATGGCCCCTAGTTTGCAGTCATCTGCAAACTTTGTTAGCTAAAGACCTTCTGTGTTGGCCTGCACTTCAGAGAAGTAGATACCAAACAGGAGAGGACCCAGGACTGAACCCTGTGGTACTCCACTTGTCACTGGTCTGATGTCGGATTTGGAATCCGCTACTTTCACAGTGTGGGTTCTTTCCGTGAGCCAGTTGGCAACCCATCTTGTAACATAGGGATTTATACCTAGTTTAGTGAGCTTATCTATAATTCCAGAGTGGGGGGTGGTGTCGAAAGCCTTGGCGAGATCTAGATAAGCTGTGTGAACCATTTTACCCTCATCTATGACTTTGGTGACTGCTTCAAAGAAGTCAATCAGGTTTAGGAGACATCATCTGCCTTTTACAAATCCAAACTGAGTAGGGTTCAGAGTTTGGAGATTACCAATGTCTTTGTTTATGAGTTTCATGATGACAACGTTCCATGGCCTTGCAGACCAGGCTCGTCAGGCTAATGGGGCGGTAGTTCCCGGGGTCCATCATGGCTCCCCCTTTGTGGAGTGGGATAACTGTCACGGTGCGCCATTCAGTGGGTACAAAGCCTGAGGTGAGGCTATGATTGAACATGGTACTTGGGTAGGGTGCCAGTTCATTCTGTAGTTCGTGTAGAACGCAGCCTGGGATATTGTCAGGTCCCATGGATGCTGTGTTCTTGGCTTTGGAGAGTGTTTTTTACCTGTGCAGCCGTGATTATAGGAACTTTGCTTTCTTCCGGTATAGAGATGGGCCCTCTAGGGGGTGAGAGGGGGGTAAAGTTAGCACTGAACCTATCTGCTAGGATGTTGGCAATATCAGTTGGTTCTGTATGTTTAGTGCCATTATGCTGCAACTCAGAGCAGATCTGAGTGTTCCCGTTTAGATTCTTGACATAACTATAGAATGCTTTGTGCTTGTCTTTAGAGTCAGTGGCAATTTTGTTTTCGTAACTAGCTTTGGAAGATTTTATGAGGGATCTCAGCTTCTTACTGAGGTTGACCAGGGAGTTCCTCCAGTCATGGGATTTTACTCTTTTTTGCAACAGTTTCTTTCTTCTGTTGTAGAGTTTGTTTATGGCAGAGGACCACCAGATTGGCTTCCTTTTTTTGGAGGATAACATCTTGGTTTTATTAGGGATAGCATGATCCATGCACTCGTGTAAGTGCTTATAAAGTGCATTTGTGTAGGCTTTGGCAGTTATACCTCTATTGTCTGTCTGCATGGGTGTCATGAAGTTTGCCACTTCTGTCTTAAGAAGTGTGAAGTTGACTATTGAGAAGTTTTTTACGATGGTTTCCGTAATTGGGGCTGGGGGTGGGATGTGGATGTCTAGGCAGATTAGCTTGTGGTCGGATCTGACCAACGAGGAATTGACTTCTGGTGTGGAACACCGGTTTCCCATGTTGGTAATGACCAGGTCTAGGATATTGCTGCCCCTGGTGGGGGTGTGAATAAGTTGATCCAAGGCATTGGAATTTATGAATTCTAGAAAACGTTGAGTAAAAGAGTTGGTACATGAGTAGTTTTCTTAGTTAATGGTGGGGTAGTTGAAATCGCCCATTATTAGGGTGTTGGGTTGTACCCTAATACTTTCCAGTGTATCAAGAAATGAGGAGTGTGAATCCTGGGGCATGGTGGGGGGTCTGTAGCAAGCTACAATTTGGATTGCGGTCTTGCCCAGAGTTAGTTGCACTTGGATAATCTCGGATGCATTATGTTGTGCAACTAGCCTGGAGGTGAGGATATCCTTAATGAGTATGGACACGCCTCCGCCTTTAGTGCTTCTTTCTGGGTTAGGTGGCCAAAAGGTGTGGTATGAATTGAAGCCTGGTAATGCAGGGGTGCTCTCTGGAGCTTTAAACCAGGTCTCTGTCACTGCACAGATGTCGATGTTCTCCATTTTAAGGAATGCCTCGAGTGAGTGCATTTTGAGGTTTAGACTTCTAGCATTACCCTCAGAATTTGCTTGCTTGTACCTGTTACGGTGGTGAATTTGTCATTTGAACCTTGCCTAAAAAAGGCACTATAGGGGTGGCAAGAGCCTTAGCCAGTGTCCGGAATCCTAAGGGCGACAGGTGCAGGCCATCTCTGGCAAAGCATCGTGGACTGTCGATCATGTCGTCCCAGGCAGACAAATACTGGATCCCCTTAGAATGACACCAGAAGCTTAGCCAATTGTTGAAGTCAATCATTTTGTCCTTGTACTGTGGTATCATTCTGGGTGATGGCAGGATGCTACTCAGGGTTAGGGTCATACCTGCCTGGGATACAAGATCAGAGAGCTCCTCCAGGTCTCTTTTCATGTAGTCCAGGGAGGTACGTCTCAGGTCATTCACACCAACATGGACAATGACAGTGTCATATTTGTACTTATTGTGGAGTGACCCGAGTGCATGCGTTATGTGGCAGATCCTGGCACCTGACAGGCAGCTGACAGTAACTTTCTCCTTGTTTAGTCTAGTGAGTGGAACATCAGCGTGCCTGACTACAGAGTCACCTATGACTAGAGTGTTGGGTACGTTGTTATGCCTTATGGGCTGTGGTTGAGTCACACTGAGTTTGTGGGCTATGTGTCATTTGGGTTGTGTTGGGGGGGTGGAGTTTGCTTGCGTTTATGCTTTGGATATCCCTGATGCTTGGGCAGGTTTTTATTGATAGCCTCCGCGAATGTAGGTGTATGTTTTGTGTTTCTATGTGTGTGTTTTGGTGGTGTAGGTTTTGAGGGACTATGTGATGAGTGTGGTGTGGTGCAAGTATTTACCTTCTCTTGACTGTCTATTCCAGACTTGGGTGAAGAGAGCTTTGCTTCCAGTTTGGCTATATAAGTGCATCTCTCACAGGTTGTAGTGTTGGGTGGTAGGAGGAGAGGGTTGTCTGTGTACATGAGGCAATTGCTGCATTGCCCCAAGATGCCCAGATTCATCAGGTAGACAGGAGAAATCACTGGGAGCTGACCCTTAGACATGCCTGGATAAGTGTTTATTTATTCAGTACTAAAAACTGCTTATTGGACTTGTTCAATTATTGCACATTTAAACCCATGGTCTGGATAATACATTACATGTTTAGCCAGAGCATATGTGTGTCTTTTGTTTTTTGATGTCATACACATGCTCATAAATCCTTTCCTTTAATGTCCGTTCAGTTTTTCCTATATAAAAACATTGGCATTCCTGGTATAGAGCTATGTAAACTACACCTTTTGTGTGGTAACTATATCTCCCCTTAACAGCAAATGGATGATTATTAATTTTACAATGTTCACCTAGCTGGATATATGAGAGGTTTAACAATGCATCTCTTCCCAGAAAGTCTCAACACCACCTAGGAAGAAAAGATTCAGTGTTGTCGGGTGTGACCAGTTGCTTGAAGAACGTGCTTCTTTATGTACCCTCAGGAAAGACTGAACTGTTGTTTATGAAGCAAGTAACTCTTGGAAAAAAAACCCTTGAGAACAAAAGAATGTTCCAGTTGTGTCAAAATGCTGGATTCTTACTTGTCTTGCTTCCTGACTTGAGCTGTTATGAAGAAAATCTAGGTGAAAGTTAATCACTCAGACCAGTCAGTGGAAAGGTTATGTTGCGTCAGCACAGACACTCAAGACACTTGTGCAGAAGAGACAGAACTGGCAGAAGTCAGGAAGAATGCAGCAGAAAAGAAAGAAGGAACCCAAAGAAGGGAGACATGATCCAAGAAAGAAAATAGGAGGGTAGAGTCCAACTGGCAAGTCAGGAAACAATCATAATTAATGCAAGTCCAACTTTTCATAACATTTACAGCTGGATAAGAGTCGAAGATAGACTAGTTCTATGCTAACTTGTGGTTATCTAACATATGGTAACTGATGGTTAACAGCACTACCATAGTTGTTTTGTGTAAAGAGGGATCTAAGATATGCTGCTGTGAAGAAAACCGCGGTGGATGATAGCTTGCTAGCAGTAGTTGACTTTTGCATATTATTCACTGAAGAATGAGATCCTGTCGTAGAATATGTTTGGAGTTGTGTTGGAACTGAAGTATATTATGGGTGGCCTGAAGGTTAGTCAAGATGGAAGAAGCCTATAATAGAAAAGGGAGCAGCCAATTTTAGTCGAAGGGCGTCTTGTATTGTTAACGGCGTTTTGGAGATTTGGGAGCCATTTATTCCTGTGTTGAACACAAGCTGCAATTTATTTTGGAATTCCATCTTGGCCTGTTGGTACATCGAAATACGGGCAGTCATTTTTTTTCATCAATAATATATATATTGGTGTCTTGGAGCTATTCTGTTTAAGGTACATTTTGTGTACAGCCTATATGACTTGACAGTGTCCTGTATATCGTGGTATGAAAATTACATGATTATTACCTTTTTTGGATCTAATAATCATTGTTTGAACAGTCTGTTGCTGTGCGTGGGCTTATTGAAGATCCAGGGACAGTATTTTTCCTGTTTCTTGAATGTTTCATCACATGGACAACCCGGACTATGTAATTGTTAATGACTCTTTTTTTTAAATGGGTAGCCATTTTGCTTTTTGTATTTGATATGGGCTGTGTTGTTCCATCAACAATTCATTTTGATTTTGGCCTGTTGGTACATTGAGATATGGGTATGTCATTTATTTTTTTCATTGAAAAAGTATACATTGGCCTTTTTGGTTTATTGGGGCTATCGTATCCAAGGTACTTTCTTTGCGCAGACTTTATAATTTGAAGCCATGTATAACATATCGTGGTATGAGGATTATCTAATGATTACAGCTTTTTTGGATATTATATTAATTTTTTTTGAATAGTCGGGGCTGTATGTGGACATATTGAAGATTCACGAACAGTATTTCTTCTGTTTCTTATAAATCTTATTATATGGACAACTTGGACTATAAGAACATTGTTACTGGCAAAGGCTTTTTTCCTATTGGGGAGCCATTTTGTTTTTTGTATTCAGCTACTGGCTGTATTGCTCCATTAATAATATATTTGAGTTATGCACACACTGTGGACATCAAATTTGGATACATTCGTGTACAACTTATGTGTTCTGCATTATTGAACGTTTCTATTTTGTAAATGCATGTATTAATGTTTTTCATTATTGGGCATCCCATGTGGTTGTTGTTGAAATGTAAGCTTTAGTGTACACGTATTATTTCATTTTCGAATCCTATAAAGGGTCTTAGCTTTTTGTAGGCTTTGTTCTTGCACAAATTGTTATTCTACATGTCACAACAAGATTTATTAAGCTCTTGATGTTCTTTGCTTTTACAAAAGAATTGTCATTACTAAACTTTGGAAACATGAAAACAGTTTTTTCTCTAAAAATACTGTTTGGATCATGAATATGTTTTTTTTGATTAGATAATTTCATGCTTTCTTGCTATTTAGTCTTGTGTACAACTTCTTCCCAAGGTGGGTTTGAAAACAACTACCACATTTAAAAGACTGTGAACGAGAACTTAATTTGCCTGAAACTGCATACTACCTCTCTCCTTCTACACCCATCCACAGTCTTCCAACACAGATAACTCAATCACCATGTCACCAACACCACACTCCCACAACCATATCATCCCATTACTCTTGCCTTCCCTATTTATCTGTCTTTACTTTTTCTCCTTCATTACTACTTATCACCATCCACTTAACACTACGCACTGTGTCAAATCCCCCACTCTGCCATACACCACAAACCATCCCTTCATACCTGCAAACGCACAACCAATTATCCTTTACCCTTTAATTTTTTAACTCCTCTCTCCTGTTCATTACTCCTCACAATCCAAAAAATACCCCAGCCTCAAACACCACTTTCTAACTGTATTCTACCTTAAAATCATTACCAGCATTGCAGCCCAACTACTACTAGGAGGTGATATCCACCGAAACCCTGGCCCAACATACAACACCCATACCACACCCAACCCCAACCTCTCATTTAAGCATAAACCCAGTGATTTACTCATTCTAAACCTAAACATTTGCAGCATCATAAATAAAATAGAACAGATGTTCATCGTGTTTCACTGTTGCAGTCATTACACTTGGGTTATCCTGCTGGCAGGCTACCCGCAGTCGGCCCGAGTTCCAAAGTCTAGGTCAGGCGTCGGTTGCTCCTCTTCCCTGACGTCAGTGCGCCAGGGGTATAAAAGATGCAACCGATGCTTTTTTCTTCAGTCTTTCTTGCCGCGCAGTGCCCAAAGCAAAAGCAGTTTGCAAGTGCCGGTCGGCCGACTCCTGAGATTTTCAAAATAGAGTTTCAGAACCGAAGTCTTCAATAAAGCTAAGTACCCCGTTGGGGAAACTTTTTCTTGCTTCAGACCGATGTCAGTAAAAGTTAACAATTGTATTTCTTGTGGGAAGCAAATACCTCATAAGGACTTTCACTCTTACTGTATTTCTTGCCTAGGCCCTGACCACGCCATTACTAGTTGTTGGCTTTGTGCTAGATTCAACAAATGCACTATTAAGTGTCTGTTTGATTTTGCTTTACATTACTTTGGCCGAAGGTTTAACTACATAATGTCATCGGAACAACTGATGACCGGAATTCATAAAATACGCAAAGACAAGGAAAAGGACAGGCATCTGAGGTCCAAAACCGACAAAGCCTCTTCTAGGCCAGTCGCCGGTTCTCAGTGAGGTGCTTTCACAGCCCCTGACACCCGCTACCTCAGAGCCACAGGCTGTATCAGATGCCCACGTGGAGACAACTAGGCCTCTGGATACTCAAGGTATTGGGCCTATGGAAACTATTCCTTCAGATGGGTCCGGAGCCGCTGAGCAGGCATAGGCTTCTGAGGGTGTTTTCAGACCTTCACAGCTTACTATTAAGTCCACTGCAGTAGCCAAGGCACAGTCAAAGACACCATTAAAGACAAGGAAACAGGTACAGCATTCTCCTGGACAGTCATCCATGCCAAAGAAACAGATGCTTAAAATGGCCAAAGACTTAATTACTTTGATCAGGGGTTCCCATCCCCCTCCTGATAAAAGGCCTGGTTTCTCTTTCCTCTGATTCCTCTTCAGATCAGGGCTATTCTCTCCCTCCCTATGAGGACTCTGATTCTGAGGAATCTGTACCTTCAGCCTCTCCACCTGAGGATTATTCTTTTGGGGAAACTCTGCACACCATGAGGGAGCATTTCCACTGGGAGAGCCAGGATTATTCAGATTCCAAGAAAAGGCTCAGAGACTTTCTTTTACTGCCTCGGCACAGGCCCCTGTCTATCCCCCCTGTGCTTGATATTGTTGATGATGTTTTCTCTGAATTCAGTCTGTCTCCTGATTCTTTACCCCCTGCACCAGTCAAGCCAGACAGGTATTACAGGGTCCCTGACTCTCATAAATTTCTTTATAAAAACCCTGCTGCTGACCCAGAAACAATTTCTCAGGGTCCCAAAGGGGTTAAGGCTTCCACTGCAAAAAACCCTGTCCCCTCTGATAGAGATTCTAGAGCTCTGGATAGATGGGGGAAAAAGTTTACACTTCTGCTACTTTAGCTGTAAGGGCTTTAAACTGCCAGTTTCACATGCTTAAATATCAACAGTACCTCAGAAAATGCTTACAAACTCGGAAAGTCCTGACAATAAGGAAATGCAGGAATTATTGCATGCAACTGAACAAGTGGGAAAGCATACTATGCAATGTGGTTTTGATTCATTAGAGGCTTCTTGCAGAGCCTCAGTTACAGGCTCTGTCATTCGAAGGCATGCTTGGTTGAAAGAACAAAGTTTACCTGAACATGTTAAAGTAAAATTATTGGATGCTCCACTACAGCATGATACTTCGTTTGGTGTTAAGGCAGAAGAGGTGCTAAAGAAAATGGAGGATAAAACAAAATCTATGCAGACAGTAAAGGATTTCTTACAGGTTCAACCACCTAGGTTTAGCAGAAACTGGCCTTGAAAAAATTGGTCTTTTCAGTGTCAGACAGGCCACAAAGATGCAGATACAGACGCCCAAGAGGCAGATCTCAGTCCCAAGGCTCCTACAGACCTAAACAATGGGGTGCTTATGCCCCCAAAGGAGGAGAAGACAAATCACAACCTTATAGGAAACAGTCCCAATGACTTCCCTCTACAAAGGCCAAGCACCCTTAGGGGGAAAGCTAGCACTTTTCTCACAAAATTGGCACATAATCACCCAGGACAAATGGGTACTGAATATAGTTTCTCAGGGTTACAGGTTCCACTTTCACACCCTTCCAAAATCAAAAGGTATGCCAGACCTGCCACAAAACCAATGAGCAGAGGCACAAAAGGAAATTGCTGCTCTCATGGACATGGGAGCTATTCAAAGAGTACCACAGCAAGAACAGGGACAAGGATTTTACTAAGACTTTTCCTGGTACCCAGAAAGGACAAAGCCTGGAGACCAATGCTGGACTTGTCAATCCTAAATACTTTCCTGGATGTTCCAAAATTCAAAATGTTACCACTGCAGCAATTTCTACCCATGCTGGGCAGGAAGGCTTGGCTAGTTACTTTGGACCTCAAGGAGGCATACCTGCATGTCCCAATCAAACAATCTTGCAGAAGATACCTCAGAGTCATAGCTGGCTCAATGCATTACCAATTCTCTGCACTGCCCTTTGGCTTCTACTGCGCCCAGGAACTTCATAAAATGCCTGGCACCAGTAATTGCATTTTTCAGACAAAGAGGAATTCAAATATATCCCTACTTGGACGACTGCTTTATTCAAGCAGAGAGCAAGGACATTCTACTAAAACATCTGGCGTTTGTAAAAAGATTATTAATTTTCCTAGGGTACACAGTAAACGAAAAGAAATCAAAACTAGTGCCCTTTCAAGAGATAATATTCCTGGGTGCAAGCTTAAATACAACTGCCCAGATGGCTTATCTCACGCCAGACAAACAAAGGCAACTGACTCATTACTTTCAAATGATGGCAACAAAGACCCAGCTTCCTGCAAGAAAAATTCTGCAGGCCCTGGGCTTCATGTCATCCTGCATTCTACTAATTCCATATGCAAGACTGCATATGAGGAAACTACAATGGTATCTAAAAAGTGTTTGGACTCAACATTGCCACAGCCTGGAAACAATAATAACTATGATTCCCTGTCTACAACAGGAGTTTCGATGGTGGTCCTGGGCCTGTCACCCCAACAAGGGACAGCCTTTCACCTTACCCACAGCCAGGCAGACGATAACAACGGGTGCATCGGATTATGCCTGGGGGGCACACATGGCAGGAAAATGTATTCAGGGCCCGTGGCCCAAGGAACAAATGCATCTTCACATCAATCAAAAAGAGATGCTAGCTGTACAGAATGCCCTGACAGCCTTCAAGGATCTACTACATCCAGGACAACTGTTACTAAAGACTGACAACACCACAGTTATGTGGTACATAAACAAGCAAGGGGGCACACATTCCTACCCCCTCTGCAGGCAAGCCATGACTTTGTGGAACACAGCACTGACCTATCAAGTACATCTGCAGGCAAAATTCCTGCCAGGAACGAAAAATACACTGGCAGACGAACTAAGCAGAAATCTCATGGATCCGCACGAATGGAAACTAAATCCACAGGTCTTCAGCATGATAACAAGGAAATGGGGACGCCCAGACATAGTTCTTTTTGCCTCCCCTCACAACTGCCAACTACAGAAATTCTACACAAGGACTTATCACTCACAAGCAGGGAAAGTGGATGCTCTTTCATTCAGCTGGAAAACCCTGACAGTTTATGCCTTCCCTCCACTGCCTCTTCTTCCCAAGGTGCTCCTAAAAGTCAGACAAGAGAAGCCAAAAATGACCCTGATTGCCCCAGACTGGCCACAGCAGCACCGGTACCCAATCCTAAAGAGCTCGTCTCAAGGCCCAGCCTGGCCTTTACCTCAAATTCCTCATCTTCTGACTCAACAAAACGATCAGATTCTACACAGTCAACTCAGAACCTTAAATCTGACAGCATGGCAGATAATATAGTCACTCAGACCACACCTCTCTCTAAAACTGTTATGGGTGTCATTTTAGAAGCCAGGGGGCCCAGCACTAGGAAATCCTATGCAGAAAAATGGAAGAGATTCTGTGATTGGAACCAGGCGCCAGGACTCGAACCACTTGTTTCAAATATACCTCAGATTTTACAATACCTAACTGAGATGCTGGACAAAGGCCTATCCTTCTCATCTATTAAGATCCATGCCTCTGCCATTTCAGCTCATTACAATACGGAACCTCCTATTTTTTCACATTCACTACTAAGGCAGTACCTCAGAGGGACAAGAAACATAAGACCCCCAAGGAGAGCACCAATACCTACTTGGGACCTCAATTTTGTTTTAGAAAAGCTCACACTGCCTCCTTTTGAGCCAGCCAACACAGCTGATATAAAATTCTTATCATGGAAAACTGCTCTGCTCCTAGCAATAACTTCAGCAAGAAGTGTCTCAGAGTTACAGGCATTAATGGCAGTGGAACCTTTCATCATTTTTCATCAGGACAGGGTCTCTCTAAGAACAATCCCAACATTTATGCCAAAGGTGGTTTCCAGTGTGGCTCTTAACCAGACCATTCATTTGCCAACTTTCTATCCAAATCCCCAGAATAAAGGGGAGAGACTTCTGCACGCTTTGGATATACCCAGACAGCTACGATTCTACTTGGACAAAACAAAAGCTTTCAGAAAAACTGAGCAACTGTTTGTAGCTTATGCTGCAGGATCACAAGGAAAGCCTATCTCAAAGCAGACAGTTTCAAAATGGATAGGACACTGCATTCGCTTCTGCTATGCACAACATGGCAAGTGCCTAAGGGCATTAGGCCACATTCTACCAGAGCAGCAGCCTTTCTCAGAGGAGTACCAACTAAAGACATTTTAGAAGCTGCAACCTGGAGTTCAGTGCACACTTTCACCAAGCACTGTCACTTACCTCTCTACTCTAAATCCAGAGCAGGCTTTGCCACTGCAGTTCTGCAGGGCCTGGTAGACTCTCCTAATCCTATTTAGGCCCAGCCACCCAACCTCAGCTTTGGGATTCAACCCAAGTGCAATGACTGCAACAGTGAAACACGATAAACATAGTACAGTTGTGTACCTACAATAAATGTAGATATTCGAGTGTATTAACTGTTGCAGTCCAGGTTACCCACCCACCATCCCCCTTTTCATTGCTGGGACTTTTCTGTACTTCTCAACTCTATACAACCTATGTGGTGTATTTGCTTGTAGATGAAGGAAATGTCTAATGTTAAGTTGTCTATCTCGCCTTCATTCTTGCTGGATGGGTTCGGAGCCGACCTCGGCTCCGACTCGGCCACTCTAAAAGCTCGAGAGTTGGTTCCACCGGCTCGAGGCTCCCCTTATATCCCACAATGCTAGGCGAGAGTTACCTCAGATCTCGTTTGCCGCTACAGCTTCGAGGTTGGTTTTCTACCGGTTCTTGGTAAGTGACTTTTTCTTGTGTAATTTAGTCTATCAAAACCCCTTTAATTTTAATATTTTTACTTATTTCCCTTAGTTTAGAGAAATTTTTATCCCCTTCTAAAAATTCCGTTTTTTTCCCTCAAGAACTTTAGGTTCTTCCCTTGGGCCTACAGGCCTTTTCTCTTCCCTAGTGGAGTGTGTGTGTATTATTTTAAAATCCTAGTTAGTGGTTTCTATTATAATTTAACGTGACAGAGTGTAATTAGTGTGGTTGGGTGTGTGTTTGTTTACACCTGTTTTAAAATGTCTAAAGAAGCAAAGGTCTCCGGATTCAAGAAGTGTGATGCGTGCTGTCAGAAAATGTCTCTGACAGACGCTCACACTTCTTGTGTCTACTGTCTGGGGCCTTTGCACCTGCAGGACTCCTGTGCTGTGTGCCATGGCTTCAGCCCCAGGGTCCTGCAGGAAAGAAAAAATAAATTGATATTAAGAGGCTTACTCAAGCCAGAGGATTCCCTATCTGTTTCAACAGGGAAGCCCTCTAAGGCATCTAGGTCTTCGGCTCCGACATCTGAGCCGAGGCCTAAGGTTTCTCAACCTCTGCCTTCATCGGCTCCGGCTGGAGCCGATAAGTCTCAGTCCACAGTTTCTGTGGCTCCCTCGGCTCCGGCCGGAGCCGAGGTAGTAGAAGTTCCCGTGTCGGCTCCGACCAGACCTTCGGAGCCGACAGCTAGGAAGAGGTCCAGGTCACCATCTCTTGGCTCCGTTCATTCGGCTCCAGGATCTCCCCTGCTGTCTGAACGGAGCCAAAGATCTCACTCCTCTAGGTCATCGAGGCTGTCGGATCATGACCTTCAGAGGGTAGTAAGTCGACTTCTTAAGTCCGAGGCACTGGCCCAGATGCTTCAGAGCCCGACTCATCAGTCGATGCCTGCCCCGGTCCATCAACATATTCCTCCTTCGACTCTCTTGAGCTCGGAGCCGGGTCGCGTCGGAACTGAGACTGTGATAGCATCGGAGCCGATACAATTGTCTTCGGCTCCGCTGCCGCTCCGCTTCTTCCTTGGAAGAATCTCGGCGCCGGACTTCCCTCGTCGGCTCCGAGGGGTGAGTGGCATCGGACCCTTGTCCGACCCCCTCTCCCTCTCGGTGCTTCGGGCGCTGGTGAGTTCGGCTCGACATCGCCTCGGAGCCATCACTGTCGGTGCCGAGGGGTTCTTAGCTTCGGAGCGGGACCTCTGGCTCTGCCTGACAGGGGTGCATTCGAGGTCATGCGGAGTGTGTTAGAGCCTGGCTCTACTCCACAGTCGGCTCCGTCCGCCCCTCCTCTACGGTGCCTCAGGTTAAGTCAACTCACTCCCTCATCCCGGACCGCAGAGAGCCAGCTCCTCAGGAACCCCTGTGGGATTTCATCCTCTTCCGAGGCCTCTCCTGATTTGGCAGAAGAGCCCCTCGGAAGAGGAAGTGTAAGAGGAAACACATTGACTCACCTGAGTCCATCACGTCAGACACAGATTTGGATGATTCTGAGGGTTCCCCGTTCCCCTTCTGAAGATGTCTCATTTGCAGACATTCTGGAGATCCTGAAACAGAGGGGAAATTGGCCAGCCCTCAACCCTTCGGAGGACGAATCTGTGTATCTTGAGGCGTTTGGCTCTCGTCCTTCCACCTCCTGGGTGTCCCCTTTTGACCCCCTCATGCAGGTGGTTGCTAAGAAGGCATGGACGGCTCCTGATTCAGTGGACCCCACTCCCAGGAGACCCTCCAAGTTCATAACAGCACCAGCAGACAAACAGTTCTTAACAAAAGGAGTTTCTGTGGATGCTATGGTGGTAGCTGCTGCCACTAAGAAGGAGCTAGCTGATCCTTCAGTACCTGTCCATCCACCTAACAAGGAATCTAGGTCCATGGACAGGTGCGGAAGCGGATGTTCTCGTCAGCGACATTTACCATGCTCGCTGAACTACCTGTGCCATTTTACTCGTCTTCAAAGGGACTTGATCAAGGAAGCGAGTGAAATGTTAAAGACCCTTCAGCTGCGGGTTTCCAAGATAAGATGAACACGCAGCTGGCTACCCTTAACTACATAACCAACTCCTCCATGCCTTCTTTCTTACGCTGCTGATGGAGCGAGCAGAGCCGCAGGGACAGGTGTGGCCTTACGTAGGCATGCCTGGATGCGGCTATGCAATTTTATGGACCCTTCAAGACGTCTTTCACTAACTCCCGCTTGATGGATCATCCTCTTTGGTCCTCAAGTGAAAGAAACCTTGACTAGGTGCGAAACTGATGGCAAGACCCTTTCTGCCGCCGGAGTCCGTTTTCTACTCCTTCTAGGCCTTACCCCAAAGGCCAGAAAGGTGGAAAGATGTGGTTCCGTAAACAATCTCAAGGGACTTCGCCTGGCGACAGAGTCGCTTCCCGCCAGAGGCAGAGGCGGGAATAACAATGGTAGACGTCGCCCTAGGGGCAGGGGGGGTCCGCAGAACCAGGGCAATCGGGAAGCCTTCCCTGACAAGCCTTTTCAGCATCCCTGAGGTGTTGCCCGACTGCCCATCTTCGGAGGCAGTCGGGGGAAGATTGTCACTGTACCCAGAAGCCTGGCTATCCCTGACTCAAGACAAATGGGTGCAGTCCATTATTTCCGAAGGCTATTCTATCCCCTTTCTTCGCATTCCAAATCAGTCAAAAAAATCCCTTCCAGATGTTCCACCCGCTCAAAGGGATCTAGCGGTTTTGGAGATTTCAAAACTGCTTGCAAAAAGAGCAATTCAGCCAGTTCCAGCAGACCAGCAAGGATCCGGAATCTACTCAAGGTTCTTTTTAGTTCCAAAGAAAACAGGGGACTGGAGACCAATTTTGGATCTCAGTGTCTTGAACAGATCAGTCAAGAAAACAAGATTTCGGATGGTCACGCTGCAATCCATCCTTCCCCTTTTGGGCAAAGGAAACTGGATGTGCTCTATAGACCTTCGGGATGCGTACTATCACATAAAAATGAACAGACGCTCCAGAAGATTCCTCCGCTTCAGGCTGGGAACCAGTCATTTTCAGTTCAGGGCCCTGCCCTTTGGTCTCACCACTGCCCCGGTGTTTACCAAATGCATGGCAGTGGTAGCTTCTCACCTGAGACGACAAGGATTCCAGGTGTTTCCATATTTGGACGACTGGCTCCTCACAGCTCCCACCAAGCATCTCCTTCGGATGGCCAGAGATTATACTTTTCGCGTTTGTCAAAAGCTGGGTATTTCAATAAATTGCGAAAAGTCTGTTTTGTCGCCTTGTCGTACTATTACCTACATAGGCAAATCTAGATACAGTAAACATGTCTGCAAGACTAACACATCAGAGAATAACAGACATTCACAAACTGGTATCACTCCTTTTCAACAACAACAGAATCAAAGCCAGGTTAGTTCTGAAAGTGTTGGGAATTATGGCAGCGGCCATACCTCTGCTTCCATTAGCCAGATTCCACATGCGGATCCTTCAATGGATGCTCTTTACTCAATGGTCATACCAGCAACTTCCAATGTCTCACACCGTTATGATCACGCAAGTGCAAAATCATCTCATGTGGTGGATGTCTTCCCTCAGCTCTTGTTGGGAAGACCCTTTGTTCCACCTCCTCCGGTTGCTACTCTGACAACGGATGCCTCCCTGATCGGGTGGGGGCATTATCAGGGCAGGACGGTCCAGGGCACATGGCAACCAAACGAATGCCACTTGCACATAAATGTTCTGGAGATGAGAGCAGTGCTTTTAGCGTTGCAAGCCCTTCAAGACTCTCTTCCCTTGGGAACGATTGCAATCCAAACAGACAATATGTCTGTAGTGTGGTACATCAACAAACAAGGCGGAACCAGGTCATACCCCCTGTGTCGAGAAGCACTCAGACTGTGGCAATGGGCGATTTCTTCTCAGCGGTTTCTGATAGCAACGCACATCCCCGGAAAGTCCAATCAAATTGCGGACAAGTTGAGCAGAGCCATACTCATGCCTCACGAGTGGTCTCTGAAAGACTCTGTAGTGAGAGAAATTTTTCTCAAGTGGGGTCAGCCTTGCTGCGATCTTTTTGCTACTCCCCAAAACAGCAAGTGCAGAGAATATTTCACTCTATTCCCTTTACCAGGCCAGCCCAGCAGAGACGCTCTAGTCCAAGTTTGGCTCCGGGGACTTCTGTATGCATTTCCTCCCTTCCCACTGATCTCTCAAGTGATACAGAAAGCTATCGCTCAGAAGGCCTCATTGATCCTCATTGCTCCTTACTGGCCTCGACAAGTGTGGTTCCCCTTTCTACATCGCTTTCTCTTGAGCGACCGTGGAATCTGGACCTAGTTCCAGATCTTTTGATCCATCAGTCGGGTCAGTTTCATCGCCCTCCCTCTCTGAACCTCACTGCTTGGTTCCTCCAGTTCCAACCTTAGCCAGGCTTCCTCAATTATCTCACTCTGTTAGAGATATTCTGATAGCTTCCCATAAATCTTCCACTCGGAAGATTTATTTGAGTAAGTGGAAACGCTTCACATATTGGGCTCAAGGAAAGGACATATATCCTTTCACTGCTTCCATCCAATTAGTCCTTGATTTTCTAGCTGAACTCTTCCATGCAGGTTCATCTCCCTCTACACTTAAAGTTCAATTGGCAGCTATTTCTAACTTTCATGTGGGTATTTCTGAATCTGCCTTAATGTCCCACAAGCTTTGCAAAGCCTTTTGAAAGGAGTTTTTCTTCTCAGACCTCCTATAAGAAATCCTCCTTCTCCTTGGGACCTAAATTTAGTTCTTGCTTCTTTGATTCTTCCCCCTTTCGAACCTGCAGTCTCCTGTTCTTTAAAATTATTATCATGGAAGACTCTTTTTCTGGTAGCTATTACATCAGCTAGAAGAGTTTCAGAGCTTCAAGCACTCAGCTGTCGTCCTCCTTATCTTTTGTTTCATAAGGACAGAGTATCCTTACGAACTAACCCGTCCTTTTTGCCTAAGGTGGTCTCGACGTCAAATCTAAATCAAAGCATTGATCTACCTGTCTTTTTTCCAGAATACTCCAATAGGTCTGAACAAAAATTACACTGCCTGGATGTTCACCGTCAATTGAGGTACTACTTGGATAGAACAAAACAGTTCAGAAAATCTGATCAGCTGTTTGTCTCCTATGCGGAAAGCAGAAAGGGACTTTCAGTTTCAAAGGTATCATTATCCAGATGGCTAACATCTTTGATTTCCCTTGTATATGAAATTAGACATCAAAAGCTGCCTGATAAACCTAAGGCTCATTCCACCAGAGCTTTGGCTACTTCTTTAGCCTTCCAAGACAGACTGCCTATTGACACCATTTGTGCAGCGGCTACTTGGGCTACTCCTCACACTTTCATTTCTCATTATAAGTTGGATTTAGCTTCTAGGCATAGAGCTAACTTTGGTTCCACTGTTCTCAGGAGTCTGTTCCGTTAGGCCACCGGGACAAGGTGCTAGGGACGGTCCCATCCAGCAAGAATGAAGGCGAGATAGACAACTTAACATATAGAAGTTATGTTCTTACCATAACGCTCCATGTTAGTTGTCTTCTTCTCGCTTCTTCTTAAGGCCCCACCCTCCTTCCCCTGGCCTGGACAGACCTAGAGGAGTTGTGATTGTGACCTCTCTTTCTACCACCTCTTTCTTAGACATATGCTATTATGCATATTTCCTGGTTCAGGATGTAGGTCACCCTTCTTTCTTCCTGTTGTTAGAGGTGGACTCTGTTTTACAGTTATACTGTTACTATTATAAGCTGGGGTTAGCTTACAAACGAGATCTGAGGTAACTCTCGCCTAGCATTGTGGGATATAAGGGGAGCCTCGAGCCGGTGGAACCAACTCTCGAGCTTTTAGAGTGGCCGAGTCGGAGCCGAGGTCGGCTCCGAACCCATCCAGCAAGAAGAAGGCGAGAAGAAGACAACTAACATGGAACGTTATGGTAAGAACATAACTTCTATTTTTAGTACATACATGATGTTCTTCATTCCACATTGCTGCAGTCCTAACTATTGGGTAGTCCGCTGTCCAGTCGGCCCGAATACCAAAGTATATGGCTGACGTCGGTCAGGGCGCATTAGACTGACATCAGTACGTCAGGGTACTAATGCGCATGACCGACGTCATATCCTCAGTCTTTTTTGCCGCATGGTCCGATGCAGAAGCAATTTTGCGAGTGCAGGTTGGCGTTCTGAAAGTTTCTGAAGCCAGAGTTTCAGACCGAATCAAAGTTGGCTAAGTACCCCGTTGGGGAATATTTTGGTTTTTTCTTGCCTCAGTATTTAACCGGATGTCAGAAAAAGTGAATAACTGTATTTCTTGTGGGAAACAGATACCTCATAGGGATTACCATACTTTGTGTATACCTTGTTTAGGGCCTGAGCACGACGTTGTTGGATGCCGCTCTTGTGCTAGATTTAACAAACGCACTATTAAGAGAAGGTTAGACTGTGCCAGGTTAGTGTTTGGGAAGCGTTGTAATTATAAAATGCCGTCGGATGCTCCGACGCCGCTTCGCTAAAAATGCAAGGACAAAACAACAAAGCCTAGAGTGGAGGCACCGACAGTCCCAGACGGCGGTTCTTTAGAGGGGGCAGTGGAGCCGGAGGTTTTGCCAGGTGTTTCTTTGGAGTCTCAGGAGAGACTTTACTGTTACAGGATGTATCCTCTCAGGAAGTAGGCCAGGCTGAGGGGCTTCTCAGGTGGCTGTTCTTCCTCTCTTCCTAAGGTGGTCAGAGCCTCCCTTCTGTTTCCAAGACTTCTTTGAGGGGCAGGCCGAGTTTTGCTTCAGTGGGGGTTTCTCCTAGTACTTCAGGGTCTTTGCCTAAGAAACATATGCTTAAAATGGCAGAGGATTTGATTACTATGATAAGAGGTTCTATGCCCCCTCCTGATAAGAGGCCTAGGGTGGAATCTGAGTTTGAGAGTTTTGAGCAATGCTCGGAGGCTTCTGAGTCTTGACTGAAGACTTGCAGGAGTACCCTCCTTATTCTGATTCTGATGTGGATGATTCTACTACTTCAGCTTCCACTCCTGAGGATTTTTCATTTTCAGAGACTCTGCATTCCATGAGGGAGCATTTTAAATGGGAAGGTCAAGATTTCTCTGATTCCAGGAAAAGGCTTAGGGAATTCTTGTTTTTACCACAGCACAGGCCTTTAGCTATACCTCCTGTTTTGAATGTGGTGGAAGATGTTTTTGCAGAGGCTTCCTGAATCCAGATTCTTTGCCTCCTGCCCCAGTTAAACCGGATAGGTATTATAGGGTGCCTGAAGCTCATAAGTATCTTTTTAAGAGTCCTAGGGCAGACCCGAAACTGTCTCTCAGGGGCCTAAAGGTGTGAAAGCCTCAGTTGTTAAAAATCCTGTCCCTCCTGATAAAGAGGCAAGGGCTTTGGATAGATGGGGAAAGAAAGTGTATACTTCTTCCACTTTAGCCATGAGGGCGTTGAATTGTCAGTTTCACATGTTAAAATATCAGAATTTTCTTCTTTCACAGTTGAAATCTAAGGTGGATGCTCTGGCGGAAGGTATTGAGTGTAAAGAGTTGCAGGATTTAGTTCATGTGTCTGAACAAGTGGGTAAACATTCCCTGCAATGTGGTTTTGATGCTGTGCAGGCCTCCTCCAGGGTGGCTGCCACTGGTTCTGTTCTTCGTAGGCACGCCTGGTTGAGAGATCAGAACTTAGCTGAGCATGTTAAGACAAGGATTTTGGATGCTCCTTTACAGTCTGATGTGTTGTTTGGTTCGCCTGTGGAAGCAGTTTTAAAGAAGATGGAGGACAAGGCTAAGTCTATGCAAACTGTTAAGGATTTTTGCAGGTGCAGCCTCCAAGTTTAGTAGAAATTGGCCTGCTAAGGGATGGACTTATCCTGCTTATGATTCCCAGTCTAGGGGTAGGTCTAGACGTGGTAGGGGCAGAGCTCAAGGTGCTTTTAGGCCTAGGACAGGGAGTTCACCTGCTCAGACTTCTGGTGAGGGCAGGGGTCAGTCCTTTCATAAGCAGACCCAATGACCTGCCTTTTCAGCTGCCAGTGCCTTCTCGCCTGGCGGCACCTCTAGGAGGAAGACTGTCTCTTTTCAAAGAAAATTGGGATTTAATTACCCAGGACAAATGGGTTCTGGATATCATTCACCACGGTTACAGGTTTTATTTCCATACCTTGCCTCCTTTCAAAGGCATGCCAGACATTCCTCCTCTACAAAGACAAGAGGCTCACAAGCAAATTTCTCAGTTACTCCAAATAGGGGCCATTCAGCCGGTTCCTGTGCCAGAAAAAGGCCTAGGATTTTATTCTCGCCTGTTCCTAGTACCAAAGAAGGGGAACACGTGGAGACCAATTTTGGATTTATCTATCCTCAACACTTATCTGGACATTCCCAAGTTCAAAATGTTGACGTTACAACAGCTTTTACCTCTGCTGGGCAAGGATCACTGGATGGTAACTTTAGATCTCAAGGAAGCTTACCTTCATGTGCCTATAAGACTAAGTTGCAGAAAGTATCTGCGTTTTCGAGCTGGAAATTCTCATTATCAGTTCTCTGCATTGCCCTTTGTCTTATCTACTGCGCCCAGAGTATTCACAAAGGTTCTGGCTCCAGTGATAGCTTACTTCAGGCTAAAAGGAATTCAAATCTATCCTTACTTGGACGATTGCCTGATTCTGGCTCAAGAAAAGGAAGACCTTCTACAGCATTTGGAATATGTCATAGCAGTGCTAAGATGCCTAGGGTATTCTGTGAACGAAATAAAGTCCAGTCTAGTACCCTCTCAAGACATGTGCTTTCTGGGTGTGAGACTGAATACAGCAGCCCAGATGGCCTTTTTAACCCCGGACAAACAAAAGAATCTTTCCAGTTACTTCCATCAACTATCTCTTCAGTCCGGGCTGACTGCAAGGACAGTCCTTCAAGCCTTAGGGTTCATGGCATCTTGTATTCTGATGCTTCCCAATGCCAAACTGCATATGAGGAAGCTACAATGGTATCTCAAAAATCTATGGACACAGCACTGCCAGGATTTGGACACTGTCATTCAAATAATACCTTGCATTCAAAAGGAATTTTGTGGTGGGCTCAGGAATGTCACCTAAACAAGGGACTCTCTGTGACCCGGCCAGAGGCGAGTCAGATTCTAACGACAGATGCCTCAGACATTGCTTGGGGAGCTCATCTAAATGGAAAGTGGATACAAGACAAGTGGCCTGCCGGACTACAGCATCTACATATCAACATGAAGGAGATGTTAGCAGTCCAGTTTGCATTAATGGCTTTCAAGGAGTTACTTCTTCCAGGGCAGGTGTTGATTCTAACAGACAACACAACTGTCATGTGGTACATCAACAAACAAGGGGAACACATTCTTACCCATTGTGCAGGCAAGCAATGATTTTATGGGAGACTGCGCTAAGCTTGCAACTAACTCTTCAGGCAAGGTTAGCACAGAACTCCTTAGCAGATGTGTTAAGCAGACAAATCATGGATCCCCACGAGTGGAAACTGGATCTTCATGTATTTCAAAAGTTGACAGTGTCCTGGGGAACTCCAGACATAGATCTGTTCGCTTCTCCACTAAACCACCAGCTGCCAAAGTTTTGCACAAAGAGGTTTCATCACACAGCTTGGAAAGTGGATGCTCTTTCTTTCAGTTGGAAAAATCTTCATGTGTATGCGTTTCCACCTCTGCCTCTTCTTCCAAAGGTGCTTCTAAAGGTCAGACAAGACAAGCCAAGGATGATTTTAATAGCTCCGGATTGGCCTCGGCAGCACTGGTACCCATTACTGAGGAGTCTGGTAAAGAAGCCTCCATGGCCTTTACCCTTGATTCCACATCTGTTGTCTCAGAAGGACGGTCGTCTGCTCAATGTCAAGCTTCACTCTCTTCATCTAACAGCCTGGCATATTCTGTTTTGAAAGACAGCAGGTCTCAACTTCCTCAACAAGTTTTAAATGTGATTATGGAAGCCAGAAGACCTAGTACAAGGAAAGTGTACGCAGAAAAATGGAAGAGATTTTTATTTTGGACTGCAGCAAAGAATTTGGAGATTTCAGAGCCTAATTTGAGTGTGGCTCTTCAATATCTTACTGAGTTATTGGACAAAGGTTTGTCTTTCTCTTCCATTAAGATTCATGCTGCAGCAATTTCAGCTCACTATGATTGTGACCCTCCATTGTTTTCACATCCTTTGTTCAAGCAATTTCTTAGAGGGCAAAGAATATAAGACCCCCACGTAGAGCTCCTACTCCTGCTTGGGATCTCAATTTTGTGTTGGAGAAACTTACTCTACAACCTTTTGAGCCTGCAGCTACTGCTGAACTGAAATACTTGTCATGGAAGACTGCTTTTTGTTGGCCATTACTTCTGCAAGAAGGGTTTCTGAGTTACAGGCCCTTATGGCGGTTGAGCCTTTTTGATTTTTCATAAGGATAGGTTATCATTACGCACTAATCCTTCCTTTATGCCTAAAGTGGTTTCTAGTGTGGCTTTAAACCAAACTATTCATTTGCCTACGTTTTATGCAGATCCCCAAAATAAAGGGGAAAAGATTTTGCACACTTTAGATGTACACAGGCAATTGCGTTATTATTTGAGCAGGACTAAGGATTTTAGGCAGTCTCAGCAGTTGTTTGTTTCTTTTGCTTTGAGTTCTCAGGGCAAGCCTGTATCAAAACAAACTATTTCTAGGTGGATTGGGTTTTGCATTGCATTTTGTTATTCCCATCATGGCAAGGAGATTCCAGCTGGGATTAGGCCTCATTCCACTAGGGCTACTGCCACTTCAACAGCTTTTAAGGGGTGGCAACTAAGGATATTTTGGAGGCAGCTACTTGGAGTTCAGTGCATACTTTCTCTAAGCATTACCACCTTCCTCTTTACTCTAAGTCTAGGGCTGGTTTTGCCACAGCTATTTTGCAAGGCATGTTATCAGCTCCTGCTTCCTTATGATTTGCCAGCCTCCCTTACCTCTGCTTTGGGATTCTACCCAATAGTTAGGACTGCAGCAATGTGGAATGAAGAACATAGTACAGTTTTGTACCTACCATAAATGTAGATGTTCGAGGATCCACATTGCTGCAGTCCAATTTACCCTCCCTCCTTCCCCTCTGTGTTTAGGGGTGGTTGTGTAGGTGAGGTTATATTCTGCTAATTTTGTATATTTTGTATATATATATATATGTTTTGATACAGATATGTTGGGAGTTTTTGGTTTTGGCCTTATCTTTTCAGGGTCTTCTGACATCTGGGGCAAGAAAAGACTGAGGATATGACGTCGGTCATGCGCATTAGTACCCTGACGTACTGACGTCAGTCTAATGCGCCCTGTCCGACGTCAGCCATATACTTTGGTATTCGGGCCGACTGGACAGCGGACTACCCAATAGTTAGGACTGCAGCAATGTGGATCCTCGAACATCTACATTTATGGTAGGTACAAAACTGTACTTTTTTTGCCATAATTTTTTCCAGTGTTCCTATTTGGGGGCACCTGTCATCTGGGACAAAAAAAACTGAAGAAAATGGTGTCTGTTGCATCTTTTATACCCCTGGTGCACTGACGTCAGGGAAGAGGCAACAGCAACCGATGCCGGACCTAGACTTTGGAACTCGGGTCGACTGCAGGTAGCCTGCCAGCAGGATAACCCAAGTGTAATGACTGCAACAGTGAATACACTCGAACATCTACATTTATGGTAGGTACACAACTGTACTTTACACGGAATTATCTCTGTATACAACCCAGACATTATAGTGATTACAGAAACATGGCTTAAACCCCACATTAAAGATAACTCTATAACTCCACCTGGCTTCAACATATTAAGAGTTGATAGACCTCACAGAAAAGGTGGTGGCATTGCCCTTCTTTACAAATCCAATTTAAAAGTCCAGCTCCTTCAAAAAGAAACCCCAGATTTGAACACTGCCGAGACCCTGTTCACCAAAATCCTACTAAAGCAACACAAACAACAAAACCTACTCAGCATTTATATACCACCAGGAGACAACCTTAAGACACTAGAATCTATACTCCACTGGGCTTCCCACTCCCTGTCCCAAGAAACTTTACTCCTAGGTGATGTCAACATAGACTGGAACACTATACATTCACCCATAGCCACCAACCACATAAACCTATATAATTTCATACAGCTCATACTCACCCACAAGAATTGACAAAACCACCAAACGAGAATCCACTTTAGACTGGATCCTGACTAACCAGCCCAATACTGCCCACCTATCTGGAATACTACCTGACTCCCTCAGTGACCATAACCCAACCTTTCTCCTTCGGCACAAAATAAAATCTACTAACACCCCCGCTCTCTTACACATCCGTTCCCAAAAAAACTTCTCCCCAGAACAATTCTCAGAAGCCCTAAAATCATGTGACTGGGCTCCCATAAAAACCCTTCCCCAGGATAATGCAGTAGAATACTTTAATGCCAAATTCCTAGAGATTTTAAACCAACTAGCCCCACTAAAAGCTATAAGATTGCAAAGTAACCCTGCCCCCTGGCTAAACAAAGCCACAAAAATCGAACTCAAGACTAGAGACAAAGCTTGGATAACTTGGCAAAAATACAAAACTCCAGTGACAAGGCAAAGCTTTGCTGAGCTCAGAAATAAAGCAAAAAAGCAGGTTAGGTTGGACAAGAAACACTACTATATTTCCCTACAAAGTAAACATAACAACAACCCACAGAAATTCTGGGCTGCAGTGAACAACATCCTCCAGCCTGTTAAAGCCACCACACCACCCCCAGATATCACAGGTACTGATCTACACATAGCCTCTAGTTTTAATAACTACTTTACCTCTTCAATATTGAACCTGTTGAACCTGGTAAGTGCTATATCACCCATGACCCAACATCAACCCTTAAACTACCAGACTAACTCCACTCCCTTCACTTTTAACCCAGTTCCAACTACAACCATTCAAAATCTCGTAGCTAAACTCAAACCTGCCACCCTAGCTGCTGACAGTCTCCCAGCTCAATATCTCCAAATTGCATCCAAGGCCATCGCCTACACCATCTCCCTACTCATTAACAGATCTATCTCCTTGCATTCCATTCCTTCATTATGGAAAACCTCGTATATCATCCCTCTCCGCAAGGGAGGTCCATCTACTGACCTCTCCAACTACCGTCCCATTGCTATCCTATCACCCCTCTCAAAAATTCTAGAAAAATGTATCCACTACCAAATCCTTACCTATCTGTTAACTAACAACCTTCTAACCAAAACCCAACATGGATTCAGATCTTCCCATAGCACCAACACTGCTCTAATTAACTTCTCCAATACCATAAACTCTCATAGGAACTAAGGGAAGCTGGTCTCTGCCACTTTCTTAGACCTATCCAAGGCATTTGATACAGTTTTCCATAGCAAACTCCTCACCTGCCTAGCAGAACTCAGCTTCGATGACTCCACCCTAAAATGGTTTAACAGTTACCTAAACAACCGGTCACAATCTGTCAAATGGGGCAACTCCCTATCCCCCCCCCACTCCCTGTCACATGCGGTGTCCCACAAGGTTCAGTCCTTGGTCCCCTTCTCTTCAACATATTTACAAATAATCTCCACCTAGCTACCACTAAAGCCAACGTCGTCCAGTATGCGGATGACACTACTCTAATCTGCTCAGCACCAAGCATCCAGTTACTGCAAAGTAAAGCCCAGGAATCCTTCACTGAGGTAGAGAACTGGCTAAACAGCTACCAACTAATACTAAACCCTCAAAAAACACAGCTAATACTATTGCACCCAATCCATCACTCCTCCGCCACCTTTACCATCATGTCAACTAATGGCACCCTCATCACCCCAGTAACTGAGGCCAAACTCTTAGGCATCACTATTGATCAACAACTTAAATTCAACAAGCACGTATCCCAAACTATCTTTAAAGTCCATAATAAACTTGGTTGCCTATATCGTTGCATACTATTCCTAACCCCCAAAACTAGAACAATAGCCAGAACCCACCTCTTATCAATACTACTGTACGCCTCTCCAGTCCTCACCAACATTAACAAAACTAACAAACTCTCAACATGTTACAATAAAATAGCTAGGTTCACTGCCAGTAATAGATCACATTCCCACCACTGCCAATCCCTAATTAAACTGCACTGGTTAGAATTTCCAAACCTCCTACACTACCACCAACTGATCATAGCCCATCAATTTATTTTTCATCCGGGGAAGAGCCCTGCCCTAGCTGACATACTAAACTTTTACAACCTCAAAAGGGAACTGCATTCATGTAACAAAAACCTGATTGAAATCAACCCATGCAATAACAGCGCTGGGGGGCCCTATTCTCTTATGATGTTGCTAAAGTATGGAACACCCTCCCACCTGAACTCAGGCTACAAAGTCACACAAGCACCTTCAAGGGCCTTCTTAATTCACACCTCTATGATAACCCTCTTTGTAACTGCAAAGACCCCCCCTTGAAGACCCACTACTCCATATAAGTGACCCACTGTATGCCTCCATTGCATACACTATATTCTCACCTGATATACTCACCTAATATGTATTTTAGTGTTGTAAATATTGCAAATAGGGGTTCTACTACTGAGTATCTTACTGTTTTACAAAATTGTTCTTGTACTTCTTTGTTTCTCTTACCTTGTATACCAGTTTTTATTGTTATCTAAACCATGTATGTATTCTGTTAACTTCCTTGGAGCTTTTCTCCCCAGGACTCCACTGAAAACGGGCACTTTGTGTCCAGCTGGATTTATCCTGGTAAAATAATGTTAAAATAAATAAAAGAAATATATCCACAATAATGGCAGTGACCACATTTACTCATCCCATTTTTTTACAGAATGGAGCCTACCTGCAGGTCTATCCAGTAAATTTTTAAGATTTACTCCTTTTTTGTATAGCATAATAGTTTTTTCTCCCAGTCTATCAAATAACACGTTCACCCTCAAAGATAGCCCAGTTCTTCATAAAATCCCTATTAATTTGTTCATTTTCAATATTAAAAGTGGTAATAAATGAGCACCTGTATTCCGAAGGTTGACTATTTACCACATTATCATGTTTGATGTAAGCTCCGTTGTCAAGTGATAAAACTGGAACAAAATAATTAAATTCCCTCTTAGAGTAGAAATAACCTCATCTTTTAATTCCTCAACCAGTTTCTTGGGGTATCCTCTATTCAAAAACATTGACTCCTTAAGTTCACATTCTAAAATAAATTCCTCAAACTCTGTCACCATCCTTGTCGCTCTCACAAACTGCCCTTTAATTATGGTCTTTCTTGTAAGGCTGGATGTGAGATTTTATAGTGCAGAATGGTATTAGAATATGTAGGCTTCCTACAAATTCTTGAAATATAACCTTTCTTTTCATGGTCTTTACAAAGTAGTCTATCCAGATAAGTTATTTTTTCATTCAGTTTGGGATGTAAATTGTAAAAAATCAGTAGTCTGATTTAATATATCCCATAAATTCTTGTAACCGTTCCTTAGAATCTTTCCATAAAAGAAATGTATTTTCTAGGTACCTAGTATAAAATCTAAATGAATGCTTATAATTGCCTTCCAATAAAAAATGCTTTTCCCTATAGACCATAATAATAATCGCAAATAATGAGCCTATGTTGGAGCTCATGGCCACCCATTTATTTACATTGTAAAATTTTTTCTCAAAAGTTATTTTATTTTTCAATATTAATTCAAGCAGTTCCTCATAAACATTAAATGTGAAGTTGTTAAATCTCGCCGTTTATTCTCACTGATGGGTTTGGAGCCAATCCTTGGCTCCGACATGGCCGATAGCAAAGCTCAAGGCTTGCCAGAAGCTCGAGACCAAGCCTCTTATCCCACAACGCACTGCTGGAATTACCTCAGATCTAGTTTGCTGCAGCAAGAGAGATCTCGGTGATCCAGCTAGCTCGGACCATTTTTGAAAAAAAAACAAACAGCAGCAAATCTATAGAAAAAGTTTTCTTTTTGTTAAAAAAATAGTGTGTGTTAGTATTAGGTCTTTTCATAATATAATCTATAGTTATAAATAGTTTAAAAGTTAGTGCCTTGTTGGCTTCTTCGATTGTGTGGGCATTTAGCCCTATTTACTCTTATTAATCTTTATAATAGTCGGGCTTTTTTTCTGTGGGCCTCTTTAGCCCTATGTTTCTAATCTATAATTACATTGTTATAGATAGTGCCCGGATTGGGCTTAGTGTTTGTGGATCTTTACTAGTGAGTAAGGACTTTATTACCTTTTGCAGTTTACTGTTTGTTTTATTTAAATATGTCGGATGAAAAGGAGAAATCCCATTCTAAATCGGGATTTAAAAAATGCCCAGATTGTGGGCAGAAAATGTCCGTCACTAACGGACACATTCAATGCGTCTACTGTCTGGGGGCTAAACACCTCCAAGACACCTGCAGCATTTGTCACTCCTTTTCTTCAAGAGTCCTCTTGGAGAGAAGGAGGAAACTTATAGAGAGGGGATTGCTACAACAATCTTTTTTCTGAAGTGTTGAGTAGCCATGAGGGTACTAGTACGTCCTCCAAATCCTCAAAATCTAAATCTTCAAAGTGACAAAAAAGGCAAAAATTTCAGGAGGAGGGTCATCGGTTCCACAGACATCGGAACAGAGTGTACCTTTGATTCGGAGCCAGCTATCGGTATTGGAGCCGGTCTCTGAAGTTCCTTCTTCCCCTCTGCTCCAATCAGCACCTTCGGTGCATTCAGCTAAGTCCTCAGCCAGCCTTTCAGATTTGGACATGGATCGGCTAGTGCAGAAGCTTTTACAGGCACCAGGACTTGCCAAATTGTTGTCGGCCCCGACCAGCTCGTCGGTGCCGAAGACCATGGAGCCGGATTTGTCTACTTCTCCTTCGAGCCGTACTGGACTCTCGGAGCTGAACGAAACTGAATCCTTGGTTGTCAAACCCTTGGAGCTGATACCCACACCGGTGTTATCTGCTCCATCTACTTGGATGTCCTTGGCACCAACCGAGGACTCTAGGAACCAACTCTCTCCCGTCTGGTCCGGGGAGGATAGTCGAACCGATTTGTCAGAGCCGACTCTTCCTCTCGGGGCTTCGGCTCGGATGAGCTCGGCTCCTACCTCGGGCTTGGAGTCCAGGGTTTTGGTGCGGGAGGATCGGACGGTACTCTCGGGTCCGTGCACTCCTTCCCATCGGAGCCATGGTGCCTTCGATGCTATGAGGAGAATTTTGTCTCCAAAGACAACGTCAGCATCTGTTCAGCTTTCCCTCTCCCCTCAAGCTCCTGTGTCTGCTTCTTCATTTACTGGTCCCTCTAAGCGTAGAGACCCAGAGCCTCAAGTACCCCCACAGGGTGTCCCCTGCTCTTCTGAGACCTCCCCAGATCCCCCCACTGAGGAGGTACCCAGGAAGAGATTGTGCAAGAGGAGGCACTTAGACTCCCCACAGGAGTCCTTGACATCTGACACAGACTTGGATGAGTCAGAAGGGTCCCCTCGATCCCACTCTGAGGATATCTCCTTTGCAGAGATACTAGAGATCCTTAGAGGGGTGATTGGCGGTCCAAGACCACTACTGAGGATGAGTCCATGCTCTTGAAGGCTTTTGGGTCTCAATCTTCCACTTCTTGGGTGTCTCCGCCTTATGACGAGCTCATGGAACTGATTTTAAGGCGTGGGAGTCACCGGAGGCCATGGAACCTGTTCCTTATAAACCCAATAAAATGATGTCTGCCCCAGTGGACAAGCCATTTTTGACAAAGGGAGTGCCTGTTGATGCCATGGTGGTAGCTGCAGCCACCCAAAAGGAAATATTTGAGACATCCACCTCTATCCATTCCCCTAACAGAGATTCTAGGGTCATGAATAGATATGGGAAGCACATGTTTAGTTCAGCGACTTTTTCTCTGCGATCACTGAACTGCTTAACCCATTTTATGAGACTACAGAGAGATCTCCTGAAAGAGCTAGGAGATGCTCTCCAGTGTACAGTAGCTGCAGAGGTGGCCGACAAAGTCAACGCCCAGCTCGCTACCCTAAACTCAGTGGTAAACTCGTCCATGCGTCTCATATCCTATGCAGCTGATGGTTCGAGTAGAGCCGCTAGTTCGGGCATTGCTCTTCAAAGACGAGCCTGGATGCGTCTCTTTTCCTTTGCGGAACCCTTTAATTCTTCCCTTATTAATACCCCATTCGATGGCTCATCACTGTTTGGGCCCAAAGTAAAGGAAACTTTAACCAGGTGTGAACAGGAAGGCAAGACCTTATCTGCCGTTGGAGTCCGTTTTTCGACCCCTACTTAGCCCTACCCCAAGGGCCCTAGGGGAGGGAAAATGTGGTTCCGAAAAGCACAGGCAGCCTTTCAGGACACACATGGAGAAACCCCCTCTAAAGGCAGAGGAGGTGGTTATAACTGAAGACGCCACCCCCATGGCAGAGGAGGTCCGCAGCAACAGGGTGATGGGGGTCAGTTCTCCGGTCAGCCCTACCAGTGCCCCTGAAAGGGGGCCCAGCTGTTTGGCTCTGGAGGCAGATGGGGGTCACTTGTCTTAGTACCTGAAGCCTGGCTAAACATAACATCAGATGCTTGGGCACAAAGCATAATTTCCAGAGGTAATTTCATTCTGTTCTCTTCCCCTCCCATTCCTGTAAAGAGAATCCCAGATGTTCTATTCCAATCTCAGGGAACAAGCAATCGTAGAGGTCCACAGATTGCTAGAAAAGAGCCATTTAACCAGTCCCAGCAGACCAAGTTGGATTCGGAACTTACTCATGTTTTCTTTTTGGTACCAAAGAAAACCTGGGACTAAAGACCTATCTTGGATTTCAGCAGACTCGACCAGTTCATAAAGAAAGAGAAGTTCCGAATGGTCACGCCTCAGACCATTCTTCCCTTCTTAGGGAAAGGCGATTGGATGTGCTCCATAGATCACTAGGACGCGTACGGTCACATAAAGATGAACAGACGCTCCAGAGATCATCTGCGCTTCCGGCTGGGAACCAATCATTACTAGTTTCGAGCCCTGCCCTTTGGTCTCACTACAACCCCCGGAGTGTTCACCAAATGCATGGCAGTGGTCATGGCTCACCTGAGACGTCTAGGATTCCAGGTGTTTCCATACCTAGACAATTGGCTCCTAACCGCTGCCACCAGGCATCAATCGATTCAGACAACACAATACACTCTGACACTCTGCCATCAGTTGAGCATTACAGTCAACTTTGAAAAGTCTGCCTTATCGCCATCGCAGCATACCGTTTTTATAGAAGCAGAATTAGATACCTCAACTACCACTCTGTCTCCCTGTCGAAAGAGTCTCTCTTCTCTGCCAAAACGTCAGCTTACTGGTGTCAAAGAACAGAGCTACAGTAGCAGAGGTATTGAAAGTACTAGGTTTGATGGCAGCTGCAATCCTGGCTATACCACTCGCAAGGATGCATATGCAAATTCTTCAATGGCTCCTCTTCGCTCAGTGGTCTTACCAGAAACTACTGATGCACCACATGATTCTCATCACGGATTCTTGCAAGAGAGACCTTCGGTGGTGGTTGACGTCTCTTCATGTCACAGTTGGAAGACCCTTTGTCCTCACCCCCCCAGTAGCCACTGTGACCACGGATGCTTCCTTGATAGGGTGGGGGGGACATTTTCAGGGAAAGACTGCCCAAGGCATATGGACAGATCAAGAATCACATCTGCACATCAATGTTCTAGAGTTGAGAGCGGTACTTCTGGTGTTGCAGTACTTTCAGTACTTTCAGGACTCTCTCTTCCTCTGGGAACTATTGCAATTCAGACGGACAACATGTCAGTAGTCTGGTACTTGAACAAACAAGGTGGAACCAAGTCTTACCCCCTTTGTTGAGAAGCCCTCAGGGTCTGGCAGTGGGCTGTGTCGTCCCAGCGTTTTCTATTAGCAGTGCAAATCCCAGGGAAATCTAACGTGATAACGGACAAGCTAAGCAGGGCGATATTGCTCCCTCATGAGTGGTCTCTCAAACAACAGGTTGCGGAGTTAATTTTCCGCAAATGGGGCCAGCCTTGCTGCGACCTTTTTGCCAGCCACATCAATTCAAAATGCAGAAGCTAGTTTGCCCTAATACCACCTCCCGGTCATCCCCCGAGAGATGCACTTCTACACGATTGGCCCCGGGTCTCCTTTATGCATTTCCACCCTTCCCATTAATACCCATATTTTTACAGAAAGCAAAATCGCTGGGAAGGACTGTTATACTCATAGCCCCCTACTGGCCTCGACAGATTTGGTTTCCTTTTCTCTACCATCATCTGTTGGAAGGTCTATGGATCCTGGACCCAGTTCCGGATCTTCTGACGCACCCGTCAAGGGACCTTCATCCTTCACTGCAGTCCCAGAAACTGACTGCTTGGCTAATCCACTTCTCCTAATTGCCAGGCTTCATTCAATTTCAGAAGATACAAGACAAATTCTCTTGTCTTCTCACAAGCCATCTACCAGGAAATTATATGGCAGTAAATGGAAAAGGTTCTCAATTTGGGCCAACACGCAGAACATTGACCCTTTCCGAGCTCCACTATCTTCTATTTTAGAATTTTTGACAAAACTTGTTAAGGAAAGAGCAGCAGCTGCTACAGTTCGAGTTCAGTTAGCTGCCATCTCAAATTTTCACTTTGGTTTTGGTGGCTCAAATGTTATGGGCCATAAATTATCTAAGACCTTTCTTAAAGGCGTTCTTCATATGAGACCTCCGATCAAAATTCCCTATTCTCCCTGGAATTTAAACCTTATGCTGTCTCAAATTATTCTTCCTCCTTTTGAACCAGCATCTTCTTGTGATCTCAAATTTTTATCCTGGAAAACAATATTTCTTGTGGCCATTACCTCTGCCCGCAGAGTGTCAGAACTTCAAGCATTATCCATCAGACCACCTTACATGATTTTTCATGCTGATAGAGTATCTCTCAGAACAAACCCCTCATTTTTACCTAAAGTCTGTTTTGAATCAAATATCAATCAGGTCATTGAGCTGCCAGTCTTTTTTCCCAACCACTCTAGCAAATTGGAATACATGCTGAACAAACTTGATGTTCATAGACAGCTCAGATTTTATCTTGACATAACTAAGGATATTAGAAAATCAGATCAACTTTTTGTATCCTTCTCAGAAGCAAGAAAAGGCAATCCAGTGGCTAAAACAACCTTATCTAAGTGGTTATCCGATTGCATATCCTTTGTTTATGAAAATGCGAGCATGCCATTAACACACAAACCTAAGGCTCATTCAACCAGAGCTGTCTCTACCTCTTCTGCTTTTCAAGCTAAATTGCCCCTTGACAATATTTGCGCTGCAGCCACTTGTCTAAGCCTCATACCTTTATCACGCATTACAAAGTGGATAAGGCTTCAAGGGACAGGTCTTCCTTTGGTTCTACGGTACTAAGGAACATACTCCCATGAGCCACCCAGGATTCAGGGTGCTAGGGACGCTACCCATCAGTGAGAATAAACAGCGAGATTTAACAACTTCACATAAAGAAGTTATGTACTTACCATAACGTTCCATGTGAGTTGTTTATCTCGCCTTTATTCTCACATCCCTCCCTCCTTCCCCCTCCTTGCTGACTTTTGACTTAGAGGCTAGTACCATCCTGGTTATTCAATATTTCTTCTTCCCCTTTGGGAAGTGTTCTTGGCAGAAATACATAAAAGGGTATTTATATGTTTGCTGTGAGTAACAGTATTTACATATATATATTCAAACAAGATCTGAGGTAATTCTAGCAGTGCATTGTGGGATAAGGGGCTTGGTCTCGAGCTACTGTCAAACCTTGAGCTTTGCTATCGGTCGTGTCGGAGCCGAGGATCGGCTCCGAACTCATCAGTGAGAATAAAGGCGAGATAAACAACTCACATGGAACGTTATGGTAAGTACATAACTTCTGTTTTTGTCCTGACTAATGTTTTTATCATGCAAGAATTCACAAAACTAGTCAATACTAGTTGTATTGGGAATGACAGTGTATAGGTTTTTTATGTCAAATTTAACTAATAAATCCTCTTCTTTAAACTGTAAACTGTTAATTTTCTTCAAAAAATCCCAAATATTCTTACATACCTGTGCTTCATCTTCCAAACGTGGTTTTAATGTAAAATCCATAAACTTTGCACAGGCAGTAGTTAATGAACCCCTCCCATCCACATTTGGTCTCATTTGTGGATTTTCTATACTTTTGTGGATCATTGGGATCCCAAGTATAGTGGGTGTGATTGGGGAGGGGACTGTAAGATAGTTCAAGTCTTCAATTGTTATTCTTCCTTCAATAAACATATCTTTCAACTGTATCTTAAAATTATTATATGCTTTATTAAGCTCATTAATACTAACCTATGTATATGCTTCATTGTCCAACATTACAAACATCCTTTCATTATAATCATCTATCCCCATTAAAATCATACTTCCCATCTTATCGGGTCTCATTACCCTTAAGCCTCTTGCTTTCAAATCAGCTAATTTCTCATATTCCTCTACCACTAAATTGAAATTATTTAATGTGGACCAAAGTTCACATTCACATAACCTTTCATAGGTTTGGAACAACTGGTGTGTTGGGGGTCAAAGGGTACTAGAAGTTTGTGTGTGTTTGCAACTTAAGTGTCACACAGCAGCCATGTTTGTTAGACTCTGCAGCAAACACTACCATTGTTTCTAAGAAGAGTGTTGGATTGTCATGCATCTCATTGTTGGATACCCTTGGTTTCATGTGAAACATTTTATAAGGAAAGCTGTCTGCTGACTTAGAGGACAGTAAGAAGTATTCTTCAGCAAGTTTGTGTCCATGTGTAGTACTTCTGCAACCCTTGAGGGAGGTTGGAAGACCTTTTATAACACCACTAATATGAAGTGTGTAGGCTTACATAGATCTACAGCTGTCTTATGTATTATCAACTAAATTTAATTTTGTCCTGAACAAAGAAAGGAGGAAAATGGTGAGCTTTACCCTTTAATGAGCCAGTCCCCTCCTTTAGATTGTACAGATGTCAGTATTGTACACTATATTGTACGTCATTTGTCTGCGCTTGGTCTCTTTCTCCGTCTTATGTGTGCACAAGCTAGGAAAGTAAAGCCACTAAGTTCCCCTCTAGCAGCTGCACTTATTCATGTGAGTGTGAGGTAGGCAAATATTACTGCCCTGCCCCCCCCCCACCCCAAGAAAAACATATTAAACATAATACACATTAATTTATTCTTCCTACCTTGTGGTAAAGTTTGTCTCTTACAGAAGTATTACACAAATTATTGTTGATTTACTTTGTGTGATTGCTGTCTATTTAACCCTTTAAGTCTCTGGAGAGCTGTAGCAACCAGCTGCATATTTTTGTTGGGCTTGGAACATTTCAAAACGCTACTCTTGTTTAGGTCCATGTTGCATGTATTAATTGAATAAACTTACAAATGGACCTCTCCACATCCTGTTTCCCAATGTTTTTAAAGTGATCTTTTGAGTGATACTTGCATCTTTAATTAAAAGTATTCCCTGGCTGACTACGGTAAGCCAAGATTTGGAAACTAAAACACTGCCCCTGAAAATGCTTTTTGCAGCATGGTGTTGTACTGTCACATGCATTTCATTTGGCTTTGGCTGTTCACACAGCTCGTTCTCATGATGCAGCAAGCATTTCCATTGCAGCAGAGTGGAGATGATAACTTGTAAGTGTGATAAAGGAAAACTGATTACTGCTGTTCATGTTCATTGGAGTTTTCCCATTACTACTAACTTCATTATCCTCTTGGCTGAGAACACTTGTCACCAGATTTGTCCAAGCATATCATTGAATGGGATATGCAGACTAGACCTGTTGTTTTGTTGATTTTTTTTGTGTAGTAGTAACTGAGTAGTAGTTTTTCCAAAAGGGTAGTTCCTGAAACAAACAAAACAAAAAAACTTAACTGTCATTTCAGTGCCTTTTGTGGGCTACATACTTGCTTCAGACCTTTCGGATGTTGAGGAGTTGAAAGACAGATCACATATGTATTGCACGTACTGTAGTAAAGTCTTCTAATCCATTGCTGTGCTAAGATCTTCCTGCACTCTGACTTACAGCCCACCAGGAATCTATGAACTTCTTGCTTTAAAATAATTTCTCACACAGTTCCATCATTCTTTACAGTGTGTGATATAATAAACTATTTTAGATGAATTGCATTGCCTTTCACATATCTTGGAAAATTATTTTAAAGGACTGTGATAACGACGGCTCTCTAACCTCCTTTGCCTGTAGATTTAATTGTATGTTGTTGCAGTCCATGGTTACTGGAGATAGGATTTATGCTGCCGCTCTTCCAGTGTACTTTAATAGCTGCTTTTAGAAAACTGAGTGGAGGAAAAAGGTTTAAAAGATTATCACTTTATACTGTAGAAAGGTGGCAGCAAGCTTCTGTAAAGGGTCAGATTTCAAGGAATGTCTTCAAGGACTTTTCTCCTTAAGTGAATAATGTGTTTATTAGATGTGAACTGCTGTTTTTATGATTCTGTATTGCAATTATGTTGCGCTTGACAAAAGAAAAAATATTTCCTTGTAATTTAAATGGGAAAAATTCTGACCCATTTTTAATATTTTGTTTTCTAGAGCTGCATTTGTGGCCTGTGTGTGCACATATATATGTGTTGGGGGGAGTCATTTACTTTTGTCCTGATGGTAGGTCTGCTGACTGCGGAGGTCAGTTTACTTTTGTCCTGATGATAGGACTGCTGGCTGTGGAGGTCATTTCCATCTCTGAAAGCTTGTAGCTGCTAAGCATGTTTTTTGTTTCACTTGACATGCCAGTCACATCTGTTCCAGGTATGTTGCATATTTGTACTCTGAAGAAAAAAAGCATAAAGGGTTTGTGTCTGTGTGGCTCATAGGTAAATGGCTATTTTACATCCGTGCTATTTATTGTAAAACTGTTGTAATAATCAAGAGATTACTTTGTCAAATGTTGCATCTCTTGTGGTTGAAGAATTTTTGAGTACTCACAGCAGTGACCCTGTAAATGCAGTGATCTCATGTGGACAATTGTGAGTATGGAACTGAATTCTTAGAGTTTGTCAGCAGATATTATTTTTTCTGTTTCTCTGTACATACACAGTAACTGCAAGCAAGGAAGGTCTGTGCAGCTTTTTTCCTTCCTTTAATTTTCACCTTTGGGTGTACTTTGTTCTCGTGTTTTTCTTAACCCATAAAAAATGGTTCTGCTCAATCAGCTCTTTTGAAAGTTTCATTGTAGATTTTTTCCTCTCTGCTTCTGTGAAAGCCTCCTGAGTTAAACACGTTTCACAGCTGAGTCAGATTCTGCAGATTTGTAGAAGCTAACCCCCTTCCTTATTCTTGGAATATTACTCTTCTTAAATGCCAAAATTCTCAGAACTTTCTTGCCAGTAGCCCGAACAGTAAAACTTCACTTTTGTTTTGGTCAGTTGTATAGCCTGTGTCAGTTCCACTGTGAGTGGGTGAATAGGTATTCCTGTTAGGGGAACCGTCCTCTTATCTTCATTTTTTTTTTTTTACTAAAATATTTCCTTTTTTGTTAACTAAGGGGTAAATTTGACTGTGGGAGGCAAATGCTACATAAAGATAGTCACACTTGATGCTTATTCTGCTTAGGAACTAGTCACAACTGTTAAGACGTGCATCATTTTTTTTTCACTTGTCTGTTTCTTAAACCTTAAGGAGCCACTGATCTCTCCCCAGTGTTGAAAATCAAAGAATTAAGCTCACATGAGGTAGGATGGCTGCTGGTCTTCCCAGTCAGACTTCCATCAGGCATCTGAGAAAGAAGCTCAAAATGTTGAAGCCTGAAACTTCTGTTGTTCACTTTGTCCAGGATGTCTCTGCTGTGGGAGGTTGGCATAATGGTTAAGGTGTTTACCTTACAGACACACAAGGTACAGGATTTGATTCTCACATGTGGCCTAATTGGCTAGGTTTAAAATGGTCCATAAGGGCAGTTAGATTAGTTATTAGCCTATGAACCTGTGGTGCTTGATGAGCCCTCAGACTACCCAATGTTTTCCACTGTTCTCATTGTTGCGACACTGTTGGTGGTCACCAAGCTACTTCCATCTTCCAGTGCCTTGCCCAATGATAAAGATAGCAGGGAAATGGATATATGTTCATCGGGTTACACTGCTGCAGTCATTACACTTGGGTTATCCTGCCGTCAGGCGGTCCTGCAGTCGGCCTGATTTCCAAAGTCTTGGCCCGGCGTCGGTTGCTGTTGCTTCTTCCCTGACGTCAGTGCGCCAGGGGTATATAAGATGCATCCAACGCCATTTTCTTCAGTCTTTCTTGCCACGCGGTGCCCGAAGCAGAAGCAGTTCGCAAGTGCCCGTCGGCCGACTCCTGAGATTTTCGAAATCGAATTTCAGATCCAAAGTCTTCAATAAAGCTAAGTACCCCGTTGGGGAAACTTTTTTCTTGCCTCAGACCGATGTCAGAAAAAGTTAATAATTGTATTTCTTGTGGGAAGCAAATACCTCATAAGGACTTCCACTCTTACTGTAGTCCATGCCTAGGCCCTGATCACGACGTCACTAGTTGTCGGTTTTGTGCTAGATTTAACAAACACACTATAAAAAGACGTTTTGATTTTGCTTTGCACTACTTTGGCTGAAGGTTCAATTATACTATGCCGTTGGATCAACCAATGACCGCAATACCTAAAAAATGCAAGGACAAGGATAAAGACAGGCATCCGAGGTCCAAAACCGATGACGAAGCCTCTTCTAGGCCAGTCGCCGGTTCTCAGTGAGGTGCTTTTGCAGCCCCTGACACCTGCTACCTTAGAGCCACAGGCCGCCTCCGACTCCCACGTGGAGACAACTAGGCCTCTGGAAACTCAAGGTGTTGGGCCTACGGAAACTAATCCCTCAGATGGGTCCGGAGCCGCTGAGCAGGCATGGCTTCTGAGGGTGTTTTCAGACATTCACAACTTACCATTAAAACAACAGCCAAGACAAAAGTACCATTAAAGACAAAGAAACAAGTACAGCATTCTCCTGGACAGTCCTCCATGCCTAAGAAACAGATGCTTAAAATGGCCGAAGACCTCATTACTCTAATCAGGGGTTCCCTTCCCCCTCCTGAGAAAAGGCCTAGGCAGGATACAGACTATGACTCCTCTGATCAGGTTTCCATTTTCTCTGATTCCTCTTCAGACCAGGGATACCCTCTACCCCCCCCCCCCCTCCATGAGGACTCTGATGCTGAAGAATCTATCCCTTCAGCCTTTTCTCCTGAGGATTATTCTTTTGGGGAAACTTTACATACCATGAGGGAGCATTTCCATTGGGAAAGTCAGGATTACTCAGAATCCAAGAAAAGGCTCAGGGATTTCCTTTTATTGCCTCAGCACAGGCCCCTGGCTATTCCGCCTGTGCTAGATATTGTGTTCTCTGAATCCCGCTTATCTCCTGGTTCTTTGCCCCCTTCACCAGCCAAGCCAGATAGGTATTATAGAGTCCCTGACTCTCACAAGTTTATTTATAAAAACCCTTCTGCTGATCCAGAAACCATTTCCCAGGGTCCAAAAGGGGTTAAGGCTTCCATTGCAAAAAATCCAGTACCCTCTGACAGAGATTCCAGAGCTTTGGATAGATGGGGGAAGAAAGTATACACTTCTGCAACTTTGGCAGTAAGAGCTTTAAATTGCCAGTTTCACATGCTTAAGTACCAACAATATTTAATGGCTCAGTTAAAACAGAAAATGCTTGCAAGCTCAGAAGTTCCTGATTGTAAAGAAATGCAGGATTTATTGCATGCAGTTGAACAGGTGGGAAAACATACTCTGCAATGTGGTTTTGATTCTTTAGAGGCCTCTTGTAGAGCCGCAGTTACAGGTTCTGTGATTCAAAGACATGCTTGGTTAAAAGAACAGAGTTTACCTGATCATTTGGTGTTAAGGCAGAAGAGGTGTTAAAGAAAATGGAGGATAAAGCTTAATCTATGCAAACAGTCAATGATTTCTTACAGGTACAGCCACCTCGATTTAGCAGAAATTGGCCAACAAAGAATTGGTCCTTTCCAGTGCCAGACAGGCCACAGAGAGGCAGATACAGATGTCCAAGAGACAGATATCAACCCCAAGGCTCAAATAGACAGACAGTGGGGCACCTCAACCCCAAAAGGAGGCGAGGACAAGTCTCAACCTTACAGGAAACGGTCACGATGACTTTCCCTTCGTACGCCAAGCACTTCCCTTTTGGAAGCCCCCTTAGGGGGAAAACTAGCACTTTTTTCTCAAAACTGGCAAACAATCACCCAAGACAAATTGGTTCAGAATATTGTGTCTCAAGGTTACAGGTTCCACTTTCATACTTTACCAAGGCTAAAAGGAATGCCAGACCTGCCACAAAATCAATGGGCAGAGGTACAAAAACAAATTTCAGCCCTCATGGGCATGAGAGCTATTCAAAAAGTACCACAACAGGAACAAGGACAAGGATTTTACTCAAGACTCTTCCTGGTCCCCAGAAAGGACAAGGCCTGGAGGCCCATACCAGACCTTTCAATTCTAAATACTTACCTGGATATTCCGAAATTCAAAATGTTGACATTACAGCAGCTTCTACCCATGCTGGGCAAGAAGGCTTGGATTGTTACTCTGGACCTCAAAGAGGCATACCTACATGTCCCTATCAAACAAAATTGCAGAAGATACCTCCGATTCAAAGCTGGTATAATGCACTACCAATTCTCTGCACTGCCCTTTGGCTTATCTACTGCACCCAGTCTTCACAAAGTGCCTGGCACCAGTAATTGCATTTTGCAGACAAAAAGGAATTCAAATATATCCATACCTGGACAACTGCCTCATTCAAGCAGAGACAAAGGACATTCTTCTACAGCATCTGGTGTTTGTAAAAAGGTTGCTAATTTCTGTAGGGTACACAGTAAACGAAAAGAAATCAAAACTAGTGCCCTCACAACAGATTATATTCCTGGGTGCCAGCTTAAATACAGTGGCCCAGATGGCTTACCTCACGCCAGACAAACAAGTTCAACTAACTCAATATTTTCAATTACTGGCAAAAAAGTCCCATCTCCCTGCAAGAAAAATTCTGCAGGCCCTGGGATTCATGGCATCCTGTATACTACTAATACCATATGCCAGACTGCATATGAGGAAATTACAATGGTACCTAAAAAGTGTTTTGACTCAACACTCTCACAGTTTAGAAGCAGTAATACCAATGATTCCCTGCCTAAAACAGGAGTTTCGATGGTGGGTACAGGCATGTCACCTAAACAAGGGTCAGCCTTTTACCCTACCCACAGCCAGGCAGACTCTAACAACAGATGCTTCGGATTACGCCTGGGGAGCACACATGGCAGGAAAATGCATTCAGGGTAAGTGGACCACAGACCAGATGCATCTTCACATCAATCAAAAAGAGATGTTGGCTGTTCAAACTGCCCTAACAGCTTTCAAGGACCTCCTGCATCCAGGACAATTATTATTGAAGACAGACAACACCACAGTAATGTGGTACATAAACAAGCAAGGGGGCACTCATTCTTATCCCCTATGCAGGCAAGCCATGACCTTGTGGAACACAGCTCTAATGTATCAAGTTCACCTGCAAGCACAATTCCTGCCAGGAAAGAAAAATACTCTGGCAGACGATCTAAGCAGAAATATCATGGACCCTCACGAATGGAAATTGAATCCACAAATCTTCAGCATGGTAACGCAAAAATGGGGATGCCCAGACATAGATCTTTTTGCCACCCCACTGAATTGCCAACTACAAAAATTCTGCACAAGGACTTATCACAAACAAGCATGGAAAGTGGATGCTCTTTTGTTCAGCTGGAAAAACCTAAAAGTTTATGCCTTCCCGTCACTGTCTCTCCTTTCAAAGGTACTCCTAAAAACCAGACAAGAAAAACCCCAGATGATCCTGATTGCTCCAGACTGGCCACACCAGCACTGGTACCCTATCTTAAGGAACTTAGCACAAGGCCCACCATGGATTTTGCCTCAAATTCCACACCTTCTGACTCAACAAAACAGTCAGATCCTGCACGATCAGCTCAAAACCCTAAACCTGGCTGCATGGCAGATTCATTAGTCAAACAGGAAGCACCTCTCTCTAAAGCTGTTATGGATGTCATTTTGGAGGCCAGGAGGCCTAGCACCTGGAAAGCTTACTCAGAAAAATGGAAGAGATTCTGCGCCTGGAACCAGGCTCAAAGCCTTGACCCTCTTGTTCCAAACATTCCTCTGATTTTACAATACTTAACTGAGATGCTGGACAGAGGCCTATCCTTCTCATCAATTAAGATCCACGCCTCTGCCATTTCAGCACATTACAACACTGATATATTCTCTCATCCCTTGCTAAAGCAGTACCTCAGAGGGGCTAAAAACATAAGACCACCCCGGAGAGCACCAACACCAACTTGGGACCTCAATTTCCTTTTGGAAAAACTAACCCTGCCACCTTTTGAGCCAGCCAATACAGCCAATCTAAATTTTTTATCATGGAAAAAAGCTCTGCTCCTGGCAGTAACTTCAGCACGAAGAGTCTCAGAGCTACAGGCATTAATGGCAGTGGAACCTTTTATAATTTTTCATCAGGACAGGGTTTCTTTAAGGAGAAATCCTACCTTTATGCCAAAGGTGGTATCTAGTGTGGCTCTTAACCAAACCATCCATTTGCCAACTTTTTATCCAAACCCCCAGAATAAAGGGGAGAAACTTCTGCATTCTTTGGACATACACAGGCAGCTACGCTTCTACTTGGACAAAACAAAAGCTTTCAAGAAAACTGAGCAACTGTTTGTAGCATATGCTGCAGGATCACAGGGCAAGGCTATCTCAAAGCAGACTATATCCAAATGGATAGGACACTGTATTTGTTACTGCTACACACAGCATGGAAAATCAGTCCCAAATAACATTAGGCCACATTCCACCAGGGCAACAGCCTCTAACAGCCTTTCTCAGAGGAGGCTGCAACTTGGAGTTCAGTGCACACCTTTACCAAGCATTACCACCTGTCTCTTTACTCTAAATCCAGAGCAGGATTTGCCACTGCAGTACTGCAGGGCCTCCTAGCCAATCCTAACTCTTTATAGACCAGCCACCCAGCCTTAGCTTTGGGATTCTACCCAAGTGTAATGACTGCAGCAGTGTAACACGATGAGCATAGTACAGTTTTGTACCTACCATAAATGTAGATGTTCGAGATCACACTGCTGCAGTCCAGGTTGCCCTCCCTCCATCCCCTCTGAACTAGCTGGACTTATCTATACCTTTCTATCCTATACAACCTTTGTGGTGTATTTGCTTGTAACTGAAGGTATTGTTTTTATTTTATATGTATATTTTTTATTAGCAATATGTATTGCCTACCTACTTACCTGACATCTGGGGCAAGAAAAACTGAAGAAAATGGCGTCGGATGCATCTTATATACCCCTGGTGCACTGACGTCAGGGAAGAAGCGACAGCAACCGACGTCGGACCAAGACTTTGGAACTCAGGCTGACTGCGGGACCGCCTAACGGCAGGATAGCGCAAGTATGACTGCAGCAGTGTGAACACTCGAACATCAACATTTATGGTAGGTACAAAACTGTACTGTATGGAAAGATGTAAGGTTCATGTGCACTTTAATTTCCTTGTCATAAATTATCAAACCCGCATGATACGAAATTTTTTATCCATTTTGGGAGGCATTAGCAGATGCATTAAAGTAACTTACTAGAACTTCTACTACTGGAGGTCTGTTTTTAAGATGGTGCTCTTGGTTGAGGTTGCGGGCTTTACTAGAACATGCCAAGCCCAGGTTTTTAGATGCCCCTCTGTATAGGTAGAATCACTTTTTAGCCCTACAACTGTTGTGAACTTTAAAAACTTGCAGGTTAGAGATAAAATTTATGCAGGATTCTAAATGGATATTTTTCTCCTGTCATTAAATTCCGAAGGAATTATTCTTCTAAGGCTGTTTCCTTTTTTTCTTATAGAACAGAAACTTCAAAAAAGAGTGAAACTTCCAAAAATAAGTTCCAGAATAAATCAAAACTAAATTTCGAAGGACCTAAGATTCTTTTCCAGACCGTCACAAGCTGGCTGACCCTCACCCCCCCCCCCCTTTTTACCTTGACCTGTCTCCTTTTCCTCTATCAGGGAAGCCTTTTCTTTCCCTTCTTGATTGAAGACTGATGACTTCAGACAAATGGGTACACAGTGTTCTAGAGAAAAGGTGACCGCCTAACTTGGCTTCTTTCCACAACCCATTTGGGTGTTCTGCGTGTGCTCCCAAGCCAAGAACACTTGGTTTTACCCATCCTGAAGGAGTTGGTCTGTTGGGGAACTATAGAACTAATTCCCTTCCACAAGCAGAAGGGGATTTATTCAAGACTTTTTGATTCCCATTATGGACTTCTCATTCCTCATCACCTTCTTAATGGTGTCAAAATTCAAGATGTCTCTACCATCTCTTCTTCCTATGATCCTTTCTCATGCCTTTTTAGTTAGCCTAAACATATTCCCATTCACACAGATCACAGGAGATACTTGAGATTTTGTGCTTTGCAATTTGATTTTCAGTTCTTTTCCTTGGGCTTCAGAGTATACATGTCTGCCCCTGTCTAGGAAGTCTTCATCTCTGATATCTTCAAGAGACTAGCTTTTTCGGGATCTCATGTGTACCAAGGGTGCGTTTCTTTACATGGACTTTTCAGTAAATGTGAAAATGTCTGTTCTTCCATCTCAGGATCTGTTATTTCTAGGCTGCCTTCTGAACACCGTCTCCATGATGGCTTTTCTTCCTCAGGACAATATGGATTTTCTAACTGCTTATTTCCAGTTTCTCCTCCTACACGTGACCTCAGCATGGGGGATATTTTAATCTTTGAGGTGCATGGCTTCTACCGTATAAATAGAACCTTTTGCCAGACTCCAGGAAGGGTCACTGGTACCTCATGTTTATCTGGGTACAGCACCGTCACCCGCTGAACTTCACAATTCCTCTCTTGCCCTTCATAAAGAAGGAATTAGTTTGGTAGATCAGACAAATGTTACTTAACCCAGGAGTACATTTTTTGCTTCCCTTTTCTTGCTATAAAGTTTCCACAGATATGTCAGATCCGGCATGGGGTGCACATTCAGTGGACATAAAATTATAAGGAATTTGTTCAAAATGGACTGGGAAAACTACATACATAAATGTCAAAGAAATGAAAGCCTGATCCTGGCCATTCAGGCTCTTATCACCTCTGTACTTCAGTAATCCTCTGACTCCTCCTAGACAATACCACTGTAATGTGGAATGTTAACAGGGAACGGCAGAATTTTCTCTTATTGGAAGACCTGCAGTAATGACCTCTGAGATTCTCATTCAGCATAACCCTTTCTTTGGGCAGCATTTGCATTTCCTGATATAATAATGAAGTTATTTAGGAAGGTGTATTAAGGGTCAGAGGCAAAAATCAAGGAGGGAGGGTGTTTTTTTTTTCCTTAACAAGCTGTTTGAACAGATGAACCAGACAATATTGTTTTTGGTCCTTGTTATTTTCCCTGTATTTAGAGATATTAGCATAAAAGGACTCACAAATTGAAGGGATATATCTGGTATGGAATAGAGACAAATCAGCCTTATTTTCATATATAAAGAAAAAGACATTTCAGTATTGTGAAACATTTTGAGACCGTCATGTTTTTTTTCAGGATATAAGATAAATGAGGATAAAACAATGGCTATGGAAACTGATCACTGCTGCAGTAGCCGTAGTTATATGGGTTATATTGTGCCAAGTATAGAACAGATGGCCTGCTTCCAAAGCTTCAGGGTCCAGACTGTCAGGCAGCGCAAACCAAGCTGACTAAAAGAGAAGTTTGCCCAAAATACTCTTGTTACTGCCACTGAAAAGTGTGCTTCCCAAAGGCTTTTGAGGATTGACGATGTCAACTTGGTACTGTTCCTTTGCTGGGCAGATAAGTTCCCTTTGGGGAAAAAAACTTCCAATTTTTAAATATTGTTTGTGTTTCATCACTTTCCCTTTCACGAAAGTTGATTTAAAGCTAGGAGTTTTATATTTTAATCAACTGTCTTGAAACTGTCATACTTTTGAAAAGGAGCACTCTTTTTTTTCCCTGTTAGTTGTAAAGTAAATGAATACCATTTTTTCTGGAGAGAAATTGTTTATTTTACTTTTGGGGGGGGGGGTGACAGAGTGTTTTAAAGTGCTTTTACTATGTTTTTCTGTGAAAAATTGACTTTTAAAGACTTGTAGTTTTTCCTGGAAAATTGGCAGAATTTTTGGCTTGACCACAAAAGGAAGGTTGAATAAAAAAAGCCTTTGACACCACAGCAGGTGAGCAGTTTGCCTCATTAGCAGGTGGGTGACTTTGCTGTGGCCATTTGTTGCACCTCAGTCCACTGATTTTACCCTGGATCTGTCTGGTGTAACACCTACAACCTCTGTGGACTTGGGTTAGCTACGTCCTCTGTGGCTGTTGTTGTGGCGTTAAGGTAGACCTATCTGCTTTCTCTCTTCAAGATCCTGTTCCAGGACTACATGCATGAAGGCCTGGAAGATGGGTGTCTCTTCTTTTCCTTGGATTGGAAGGTTCATGTATGCTTTTCCACCATTTCCAGTAATATCCCGGGTACTTCTGAAGATTCAGAAAGAATCTCTCAAGATTGACGTGGTGACATCCTTCTGGCCCAGGCAGCCATAGTTCTTCCTTCTTTTGGAAGTTGCCAAAATTACAACAAGGTTCTTCACAGACTGGATCTACTTGCATAAGAACATGGATGTTTGATACTTCAGTTGATTGCCTGGATGATTGGTTCTTAATTCCTTTTAGGTACTTGTTTATTGGAGACGCACAGTAGGTATTAATGGAGGAAAAAAGCTTACTACTAGAAAATACTATATTAGCAAATGGAAAATGTTTTCTAGTTTGGTGCCAGCAACATAACCAGTACCCATTCAGGGCTAGTTTTTTTTTTGTGTTACAGTATTTTTGTTAATTACTATCCTGTAGCCTTTCTCATTCCTCTATCAAGGTTAATTTATCAGCTATTGCAGCATGTCTGCCCATGGATCCTCCACTTTCAATGCAGTCTCGTGTAAAAATGTTTTTGAAAGGGTTTTTGCAATAGAGGTCTCCCAAGTAAACCTGCGTCCCCTCCGTGGGATCTTAATTTTGTTAAAAGCTAACACTTTCTCCATTTGAACCAGCTAACCTGACTGACTTGAGGTTTTTAACATGGAAAACAGACAGTTTTACCGATTGCTCTGACCTCTGCAAGAAGAGTACCTGAGTTGCAAACTCTTATGATGAGCGATCTTTATTTCATTTTTCACCAGGATAAGGTTTCTTTGAAAACTAATCCTTTTATGCCTAAAGTGGCATTGGAGTTTACTTTAAGGCAAAATGTCCATCTCCCTGTTTTCTTTCCTAAACCTAAAAATGAGTGAGAAAGGATACTTCATATCTTGGATGTCCATGGACAACTCTGGCACTTTCTTGACAGAAGTAAGTCTTTCAGATATTCCAATCAGTTATTCATTTCTTGTGAAGGTATCAAAACAGACTAGTTTCAAATTGTTGACTAAATTACCCTAACAAAACTATCCCAGGCAGGGTCAAGGGCCAGTCTACCAAGGTATTGGCTTCATCTTTAGCTTTTTGGCAAAGGGTTGTACTCACAAAGTATTCTAGAAGCTGCTGTTTGGTCCTCTCAACATATGTTTACAAAGCACTATAAGCTTGATTCCTTCTCTAGGTTCAGGTCAGGCTTTGCTAGAACCATTCCCCATGGGCTCCTGGACTCTTTTCCTTCCACCTCCCAAATGTAGTAAGCTAGGGTAATCCTAACCATATAGCTAAGGATACCGCAGTAGTGGTCAGTATGATAAACATAGTACAGCTGTGTAAGTAAATGTACCATAGCAGTAGATATTTGAAAGATCTCTGCTGCAATATCTGCTCCTGCCCTCCATCCCTATTTTTGTGTGCGTGTACGTGCGTGCATGTGTGTGTGTGTGTGTGTGTGTGTGTGTGTGTGTGTGTGTGTGTGTGTGTGTGTGTTTTATGCCAGGGTGTGGGCATTTATTTTTCATTGTTCCTAGCATTGTTCTTTCAAGTTTCAGCCTCCCTTTGTCTGTTGGCAGGAAAGCTCTGAAGGGCTTGGTGCCCAAACTTGTCTGTTATTCTTCTCAACATGTATGTGTGTACATATATATATATATATATATATATATATATATATATATATATTTGTGTGTGTGTGTGTGTGTGTGTCCTGTAGTCTTCCGACATAGGATATTCAAAATAGACTTGGTGCAGTTTCTTTCTCTTCTTCTGGGCTTTCTTCTCTGTGCTTTTTTATGCATATACTCTTCAGAGGTAATGCATTTCATAATATTAGCATTCAGTGCAACATTCAAATCTGCTCTTTTTCGTATGGCAGTACATTGTTCGTCACATCATCCACACTTTCTCCATTAGAGAAGATAAATCCCTTTTGGGGAGGAGAAAGAACTAAATAATGTGGAAGGACCTATAGCAGAAAGTGCTGCATCTCTAATTTTACTAATGCATCCCTTGTATGCAGAGTAATTAAACAAGTAGTGCACCAATGAACAGCTGTAAACAGCCCATATTCTCTGCAGAGTAAGAGACAACTGTAAAACTGTGATCTTCACAGGGCCAAAAGTAATTTTTCAACAAATGGTTCTCTAGGGGCCTATTGCTGCATTCTCTGTGAGTGCTAGCCTTGAGACCTGTCTTTTAATTTCTTTTATGAAAGGAGCATAGCTGTTGTGTTTTCCAGCTAATACATTGTCCTAAAATTAGCTGAGGCAAGCTTGCACAATTATACATTCAACAGTAAAAATGTGCTTGCATGATTTGTTACAAATGTTCTTCAGCCTTTAGGAAAAGTCCATACTGTCCTTTCACTGTTTTGCATTTCCTCTGAATCCGTTCATACGCATTTCAACTGTTACTTTTTCTCTGCTACTTAAACAGTTAAGTATTTTACTTTAGCTGTCTGCTTTAGCTCTTATAAATAAATGCACAGCTGATTGTTTATCGCATTTTGTTATGAAAGGGCTGTTGTAGATATTACACGCAAGTAATAATGTCCAACAGGATGGTCATTGCAGGGAAATAATGGATCACTAGATGGTGTTGAGGCCCAACACAACAGACAGAGGGTCTCCTGACCCTTGGATGGTTTTCCTGACTATATAATGCTAAATTTAATGTTGTAACCTGTTGTCTTAGACTGTCCTTGTAGATCAGTATTCCTGAAAGTTGAATTCAAATTAGAGGCAGACTGGGGCTGTATGTCTGATTAGCAGGCAGTAATAGAAAAAAAGCACAAAAAAAAAAAATTCATAAGGAAAGACCTCTACTTTATGTTCTAGCAAGGGGTGTACGCCAGTTCTACCTTACCTTTTCTGCCTGTGGTTAATTTCTCAAAAAAAAAAGTTTTTTTTTCTGTTTAATACTGTAACAGACGTTGACAACGTTCCTTTGTGCGGCATAGTTAAAAGATTTTGAAATCAGTTTTGCTTCATACTTGGAACTGACTCTTTCTGCAATTCATTTAGGGTTGTCTGTATTGGTGGCATCTTTAAATATGCTTTGAAATTATTTTTTATTGGCCCAGATGCACCTACTACCACTGGAAATATATAGGTGTCTTTATTCTATATTGCCCTAGTTTCTGTTTGCATATCTTGATATTTTGACTTTGTGTTATAGCTTGTAAGATGCTGTAGTCACTGGATGTAGCATTTTCATTAATTGGTGCTATTTTTGTCTTTTTTTGTTGAACTGCACATTCTATTTAACTTGCTTCTTCATTCTTATTTATTGGTATTAGATGATCCAAAGTGATCATTACAACATCATGCTCATGTCCTTGCAGTCCTTTGTGGCTCATGTCATCAATGCATCTCCGCTACCTGTATGTTGTAATGCGTACTGCTGTTTGTTGCAACTGCTGATTACCTGGAAGACAGTGCTGCAAACCGTAAGCATAACTGACTGCTGTTAACATGTAATGCCATAACATTCTGACAGCTGAATAACCTCTTTGATTGCATGTGAGGTGGTGTTGTATGGGAGAGCTAGAAAAACATGAAAGATTAAAACCGTGACAATACCTTCTAAAGGAAATTAAGTTGATAAGGAAACATAGAAATAACTTCAAGATCTGACAGCTGAATAACCTCTTTGATTGCATGTGAGGTGGTGTTGTATGGGAGAGCTAGAAAAACATGAAAGATTAAAACCATGACAATACCTTTTAAAGGAAATTAAGTTGATAAGGAAACATAGAAATAACTTCAAGATCTGAGTTGGGAGGTCCATTTTCTTTGCCACTAGGTCAAAGGCCAATAGGATTTAGTCAGAACCTTTGTGAAGATTTTTCCTGGCCTAGCAAGCCCTTTCTGTTTTCCCTTGCAAAACTTTGTTGTTAAAGAGCCTTTACAAGACCTCCTCAGCTGTCCTTCTTAAGGTAATTTAATTCCTTTTTTTGGTTCTTTGTAGTAATTGGAGACTTTTAGGACTAGTTTTTAGTTATAGTTTTGTATTCTACCATCCAGACGTGATCCTTTTTCTTCAGTGGTTAATATCCACATTGTTTGAATGCAAATGATTTTGGCATCTCTCAATGTCCTTCAATACCAGTGTTCCAGTATTTTTTAAGGAAGGGATGTCCCGCACCAGGCAGCCTGTCGCTCGGTCAGTATGGATTACCTTGGAAAAGATCTTGTTTGCACCATACGTCACATTTATGCTCCTTGTACAGAACTTGGGGCATAAAAGGGACATATGGGCACAACTACTTCTTTTCCGCCAGTTTGAACACCATTGTTGCCAGTTGGTTGAGCATTTTGTTGCTGCTCTGAATTTTAGCAACACCAGATAAGTGCCTCATTGGGATTATTTTTAATTTTTCTTTTTCTTTTTAAAAATGTACTGTCTTGGTCTAGTGTACTGCGGTGGTGGTGCTGAGGTAGCGTTGTCGCCTCACAGTAAAACGCTGTCCGGTTCGATTCTCAGCTAGAGCGTCTTCTGCGTGGAGACATGCGTGAATGGGCATACCTTCGTTGAAGATTGTGCGTCAGAGCTGGCAACTCGGTACGTAAAAATCAACTGCCAATCATTAGCGGACCGGAGTTCCGCTGTGGCGACCCCTAACCGGGAAAAGCCGACACAACAACAACAACAACGGTCTTGGTCTAGTATTTTTTATCACTACCTAGAGTTCATGTCATCCAAGAGGGGAAAATGTCAGTGTGGGAGGCAGATTCCTCATAAGGATTGTTACGAACAGTACCTTTTATGTTTGGGCATTTGTGCCAGTGACACTCAGAAACTGTTTGTTATCCCTGGCCATTTATCTTGAAAATCAATGGCTTAGACAGTTAGCCCAGGGTTCCATGGCAGAATCCTTTAACCCTGAGATACTCCCGCTTGGTAAGAAGGTGGCCAAGAGGTATCGGATGGATTCTTTAGCTGTCCAGCCTCCACTAGATATCCCTCTAGAAGTAGGTAATAGCTCTGTAGGTCATTCAGTGTTTACATCTAATTCCTATGCCTCGACTCTGCCGTAGGCTGGCATGGATCCATCTTTTCACATGTCCTCTCAGGCTTTGCAGGTATCTGCTCCAGATGTTGAGGTGGCAACTGCAGTTGATTATCTCAGAGGGTTCTAGAGGGATACCGCAGATATTGATCAGGGAGGAAGTTCTGATTTCTCTTCTTGAATCTCACCAAGGGTCAAAACCTCTGATATTTGTTAGGGCTGATATCCCTTCTAAGAAAATACAAAAACTGAAGCATGTTTCAACCTGTCCTTTCATCCTGAAAGGGAATGGCAGGAGTTTACGCTGGGCTTGTTCTCTGCCTTATTGGCCCTAAAGCCTCGTTGGACCTCATCCCCTTCTAAACAGTTTAGGGAACCAGATTCCTTGTATGAGGATTCCTTGTCTTGTGTGGGGTCTTTTGTCCTGTTCTTCACAAATCCCTTCAACTTTGGCTTATGACTCTGATGAAGAGGAGTCTGTTAAACCTGAGTCTACTTTCGAGGAAGTGTTCTTTGAGAGCACAAAAGCTAGGAGAATGGAATTCTTTAAAGGAGAACTGCACCCACAGACTCAAAATACATGTTTATTTTATAATGGTTTGGGGTTTCTTACAATTTAACACCACTGTGGGACTATTAAAAGGTATTTAAATATTTTTATACATCATTTCTGAGTCTGACCACATGGGGTCTGGCATCTTGAAGTAATTCTGATTGTTTAGTCTGCCTCTAGGTATCCCACAACGCAGTTCTTGTCTGTTAAAAAAAATTACATCACACAGGCCACTTCCTTCCTAAAGCTCCTGTCACTGCATTGATTTTAAATGCATACACTGATGTCTTTCAGTCACTGTTAAGTAACATTTCATGCCATTCATTGACTACTTAAAACACAAACAATGCAAATGCCACAGAACAGACTTTCAAAGTGCTTTTTTTCTGCTTGCTTCTTTTTAGAATGGCTAAACTGCAGTCTTTTGTGAAGCCTGAATTGCACTACTTTGACTCATCTCCCATTCCCCTTCATACCTAACTTCCCTAGCTGTTAAAGTGCTAAGAGTAATTTGAGCTGTTACCTGATGTGATTGACAGCTCACAGCAGGAGACTTGACTCATGTACGGTTTCTTTGTTCTAGCCTTTACTTTCTGTATGGGTAGGGGAAAGATCAGGGAACTGTCACATCACAGCATGGGTGGATTTTTAGGATGGTCATGGTGCTGTCAGTTTGGGGAGGATATTAGCCAGAAAACTACCTGCATTCATTAGCCTTGATGACATCAGTGAATTGGAGACTGCAGCAAGCTTTTCCAGGGTGAGATAAAAGTTTTTTGAAAGTGAAACCACCACAGTACGGTAAGGTGCTGTTCTACTGGAGAGAAACAGTCAATTTAAATGTTTTAAAATGCTGTATTGTTGTTTATTCATAGCAGGGACAGTAAATCGGGAGAAAAAGGACAGAGAAGAAGAGCAATTTAATAACAGAATCCCGTTGTCCTTTAAGTGGGATTCTTCTCAAGTGTTGGCTTTTCAGAGAAGATATGAGTTCCTTCAGGTGGATACTCCTAAACCATTGGCAGTTCTTGCTGTGTTGGCTGCCTTGAGAGATGCTTTCATTGCTGCTTCCAACTCTCCTGATTCTCATCTTCCTGCTCCTAAGAAACCTGATAAGTTCTGTAAGGTTACTGAGAATTGTCTGTTTTTATTTAAATGTCCTTCAAGCTGATCTTGCTGCAGTGTCAGTTTATTCTGACAAACCTTCTAAATTTTTATCCTTTTCCATACTTTTGCCTTCTGATAAGGATGTCAGGGCAATGGAGAGGATTGGAAAAAAGTTTACACTGCTTTTACTTTGGCTGTTAATTACCAGATCCACATGACCAGGTATGCTCTGGCCTTGATTTGCTTAGGCTTGTCAGGTTATCTCTGCCTTCCCTGATTCTGATGGCAGATCCTGTGCCTTATCTTTTTTACATTCTGCTTCTCAAGTGGCTTTTATGTGTAGCTATGATGCTGCTGATATCTCTTTTAGGGCTGCAGCTTTGGGTCCGTCATGAGGTGTTATTCTTGGCTATGTCTCTAGTCTCTTCCCGAGGATATTAAGGCCAAGTTTTTGGATGCTCCTTTGGATAATATTCATCTTTTTGGAACTGTTGCTGCTGACTTGTTTAAGTCTCTTCAAGAGAAAGACAAAGCCTTGCAAGATCTTAAACATGTTTTTGGGTCTTCTATCCCTAAGTTCCAGATGACTTATCCTTCTACATCTGCCTTTGTTCACAGGCAACCCAGCTAGGTCTAGGACAGGAGGGGTGGAGGCAGGCCCCCTCTGCTAAGGCTTCTCCGATTTCCGTGACCCAGATGCCTCCTTTATCTAATGAGCCTGTTTCTCTTTGACGGTTTGCTCCCCCTGCCTTTAGACCAGGGTCCTTTGTCCCTTTGGCTTTGTGTTTGTCTTCCAAATTGACGTCTCATCACTTCAGACTCTTCAGTTCTTTCTATCATCCATCAGGGTTACTTCATGGTATGGAAATCTCTCCCTTCTTTTTTGGGATTCCTCAACCATCTCTAGGGCAATGTCCTCATTTCCTGTAAGTTCTAGGATGGATCCCTGTTGAACCAAGGGACTATTTAACCTGCCAGCCCCCCCCTTCCTAAGTGGGGCAGGGTTTTTATTCCAGGATGTTCCTGGTTCCTTGAAAGTAAGCTACTTGGAAACCTATTTTGGATCTCACCTGGTTCAACACCTTCCTCAAGATCCATTCTTTTCAGATGCTTAATCATCAAGCTCTTCCTCTTTTTTATTACCTCATTCAGAGGTATCAACTCTCACTCGCCCACAAACTAGTAAACAATCCACTAAATGTCCCATCCCTCCAGAATCTACTCCAACCCTATCGCACCACCAGACCACTAAGATCTAGCAACAAAAATCACTTGCAGATCACTAAAGCCAATAACTCTGCTGGTGAAGCACTATTCTCTTGCGCCATAGCCAAATTATGGAACTCACTCCCACCCACAATTACCTCCGTACCATCATGCACCAACTTCAAAACTTTATTAAAAGCGCACCTAAAAACATGCTGGCTATGCCCTTGCAACTCCCACTCTAATATCATCCACCCCATCCAACTACTACCTTTCTTTCCACTCCACTAACTACTTTGATTATAGCAAGCTCAGATGCTCATAAGCCTAGTACTTATTATACAGCAGGAACTTCTCATTGTTACATTTGTTAATGCCGGTTATGTACTTCACAGATAAAGATTCTAGTTGTAAACTGATGTACTATGTTCGTCATCTGTAAATATGTTGTAAGTAATTTCTATGTTAAATTGTTAATAGCTATGTAATCCAATGTAACTACTGCCTGTTTATTTTACTGTGGAGCTTTTCTCCCCAGGCTTCCGCTGAAAATGGACCCACGTCCAGTCGGACAGTCCCGGTCAACAAATTTAAATAAATAAATAAATAAAATAAAAATACCTCAGGTTTTTCTGGTGTCCTCGGATCTGAAAGATGCTTACCTTAATATCCCTGTTCACCCTATCTTCAGGAAGTTTTTTTTTCTCTGTGTCTTCCTCTCATTTTCAACTCTCTGCTTTGCCCTTTGGCTTCTCTATTGCCCCAAGGGTATTCACAAAATGCCCATCTCATGTGATTGCCTTTTGAAGGCTCCAAGGCATTCAGATTTTCTGTAACTAGAAGACCTGTTGTTTCAGGCACCTTCACCCAGTCAAATACTGCAGGATCTGCAGTTCACCATTTCTCGTCTTCAAAGTCTAGAGTTTACTATCAACTTCCAAAAGTCCGACCTGACTCCCTCACAGGATTATTTGTATCTGGGTTGCAGGATTCCAATGGTGCCAATGTTGGCCTCTCTTCCACTCCATAGATATTGTCGTTGATGGTCTTCTTTCCCTAACTGCTGTACCAGCCAGGGAGTTTCTTTGGGGTCCGGGATTCATGGCATCTTGTATTCTGATGATTCCTCTTGCCAGACTCCCATGTGCAGAAAGTTTAATGGTACCTGAAGTCTGTTTAGCTCCAGCATCATCACCCTCTGACTTTCAGTGTACCTCTCCTTCCTGTTTCAAGAAGGAATTTGAGTGGTAGATTCAACAGTTCGCTCTCAACCTAGTCCGACCCTTTCAGCCCTCCTGTCCCTTCTCAAGAGCTGTTCGGCAATGCCTTGGATAGGGGTTAGGGGGCATGTCTTGGTCACCTGGAAGTTCAGGGTCTTTGGCCTCCCCATAAAAAGTCAGACCATATCAACATCAAAGCGATGAGGGCTCTGATTCTGGCCTTTCAGGCTTTTCACCCCATGATCTCTCCGGGCACCTTGAAGGGTGTACACAAACAACGCTACAGTGATGTGGTTTGCCATCAAGCAGGGGAACACAGAATCTTACCTCCTCTGCAGGATGGTGCTTCAGGCTTGGGAAGTGGCTCTTGGTTATCAATTAACTCTTCAGGCAGTATACATTCCTTCAAAGCACAATCTTGTGGCAGACTCTCTAAGCAGGTCCAAAACACAGGGTCACAAATGGATACTTCACAGAGAAATGTTTCTGGACATTGTGCATCAGTTGGGTATTCCTTTTTGCCTCCCTCTGAACAGGCAGCTTTCTCTTTTCTTTTCCAGAGTGCCATGCCATCTGGCATGGAAGACATACAACCCTGTCCTTTCCATGGAAGAGGAGGTTTCTTTATGCTTTCCTTCTTCTGCTTCCAAGAGTCTTGCAGAAGATTCACTGGACTCCCCAAAAATCTTGCTAGTGACTCCCTTTTGGCTGAGACAGCACTGGTTCCTGCTGTTAATGCATCTGGCCAGGGGCAGTTATCACAACTTACCTCACTGGCTGGATGTCCTCACGCAGGGCAAGGGGTCTGTCATCCATCCCCGCTTGTCCACTGTGCAGCTGACATTGTGTTTGATAGGGTTTTGATCCCTTTCCTGCACCTGTTTTACGAGGACACGCTCAGAGTTTTACATGAGACAATGAAACCCTCAACCAGAAAATCTTGTGTGTCCAAATGGAAAAGATTTTTGGTCTGGTACCATGCTTATAACCAGGACCTTTTTTCAGTGGGGGTCCCTATGATCCTCTCTTAGTTGTGTGAGTTGCTCCAGTCTGGCTTGGCCTATTCTTCTCTGAAGGCCCATTTGTCAGCCATTTCTGCTGGTCTGCCCTTCACTCTTCCTTTGACTTCTCATTTTGAGATCAAGCAATTTCTTAAAGGTGTCCTGCATATTAGGCCTCCAAGGAAACCTGTTTCTGTCCTCCTTGGGACCTTCATTTAGTTTTGGAGAAATTGACTCCAGCTCCTTTTGAGCCTGATGCTTCTTTGCAACATTGTACCTGGAAGTCTGTTTTGTTGCTGGCTCTTACTTCTGCTCGGAGAGTTTCTGAGATCCAGGCAGTTATGGCCATTCCTTCTTTTTTGTTTTCACAGGGACAGGGTGTCCCTTTGTACTAATCCTTTTATGCCCAAGGTAGTAAATGAGTTGTCCTTAAGTCAGTCGGTACAACTTGCTTCCTTTTTCCCTTCTCCCCAGTCCGCTACTGAGAGGGTCCGACATACCTTGGATTTGCACAGATAGCTCAGGTACTATTTGGATAAAACTAGGACTTTTCAAAGTCTGATCATTTTTTTTTATTCCTTTTTATCTCAGATCTTTGGTTTTGGCTATTTCTAAGCAAACCATCTCCTCCTGGATATCTAAGGCCATTTCTTTTTGTTATTTTTATTGGAGGTCTCTGTCTGCTTATGTTAGAGTTCATTCTACTATGGCTATTGCCTCTTTTGGTGCTTTCTTCAAGGGGCTGGACACCAATTCCATCCTTAACGCTGCTGCTTGGTCTTCAGTGCATATGTTTACTAAGGATTATAAGTTGAATATGGTTTGTAGGGCCCCAGCGATGGGGTGCCCGGGACAGGACATTCCTTCCTTCTTTAAGGAATACTGCAACAATGAAGAGAAGGACATCTACTGTTATAGTAAGATTTTTTTTTTTACACAACTTACTTTCTCTCTCTCTGTCTTGGGGCCTTAGGTTGATGGCCTCCTCAGTGTACGTGGTACACAATACCTGACACTGAAGGTTTACTAGAAGTAGTTTTAAGATCTTGTGGAATTTCCAGTCAGAATATCAAAAGTAAATCCAAAGCCTGTATCTGGTAATGGATTTATGATGCCATTTTGTCCTTGAGCAGATCCCGTCTACAAGGAGGGCAGGTGCCAGCTGTGCCACAAGTGGAGGCATGGGCGATGCAACGTGGTTCTCATTAAATGTCAGCCTCATGGAGAGTATATGTGCATGCATTGGGAGGGATTAGATCATAAGGGAAGAACACTCCCTCAGCAGCAGCAGTGAGAGAGTCTCATACCTCTCAACCTCTTGGAGCAAGAAATCTGGACAAAGCTATAAAAAAATTGGTGGACAAAGGCCCAAAAATAGGAACACTTTTTAAATATTTGCTCTTACAAACTTAGAAAGTTGGTAGACTAACAGGTTTTACATTCGCATGAATTTTCTGAAGGATATGAAGTCTGAAACTCAAACGTCTATCATTATTTTCTGACTTCAACCCTCAATTATTTGCCAATGATTTACAGGAAAACCACAATTTTATGAGAAAAAGACTAAAAATATGAGGCAAAAATCTGGACATTCTGTGAAATTCTCTACAGTTGAGAGGTATGGATAGTCTCCCAGAATAAGTTTATCTCATCCTCGCCCTCTCACTTTGTCCGAGGAAGTTTTAGGGAAGATAAGGAGGATTTTAAGTACATTGAATGAGGAGAGGCACCGGAAGCTACTGATGGTCAGCTGGTAGGGAGTGAAGAGCTGACTTTTTTAGCTTCTGCAGTTTCCTTTTGAGCTGTTTTTTGGTTTAGCCAGTAAAAGTCATTTTGCTGGCTATTGTGAGTTTCTTCAGTGAAAGCTTTTTCACATGCATTATCACAGTTTTGAATGCGTTTTCAGGCTTCTCCAGTGTCACCTGCCTTTTTCCAAGTTTAAGGGTCTCTGTGTCTTTCTCATCCAGGATGGGTTCTTTCTTCCTCAGATTAAGGTTCATTCTTTCTTCTTCAAACTGAAGTTCTTCTTTTCCCTTCAGACTGATGGTCTTCTGCCTTTCCAGCCTGAGATTTGGCAGGCTTGACCAGATTTTTACCCTTTAGATTCCATGAAAGCAGTTTGCTTCAATCCCTTCCTCTCTGTCAGTTCTTTGAGAGGTGTGCAGCCAGATCAGGTATAAGCACTTCATTTCCTTCATGTTTGGCTGGCTCTACAGTTTCTCGTCTGCAGTAGCCAGAAGTACAGGTGTCCTATTTTACTGTTGCAGTATTCATTACATTACACATCCCCTGCCAAGGGCGGCCTGACATCTCGCCAGAATACCAAAGCCTTAGTTTGCTTTAAGGGACATCATATGTCACACGTATGCTTTTCACGTAGCGTAGGGCATAAAGGTGATGTACCATCCTCAGATTATTTTGCTGCCAGTCCAAACGCCATTTCTTGATCATTGATCTGAATGCCCGCTCCATCGCTGGATCACCAAGCTGTTGTAGATAAGTGCCTCACTGGGGTTCTTTCTTACTTATCGTTCTTTTATTGTTGCTTGTGGGGTTTCATGTCATCCAAGAAGGGTAAATGCCAGTGTGGAAGACTGATTCCTCATAAAGACTGCCACAGACACTGTTTTGCTTTGGCGCCTCGCACAACCATACGTCTTGTTCTGTCTGTCAGGCCTTTGTATCCAAAACCCTTCGTCGTAGACTCTCTTCTTTGGTGCTTTATCTTGAAAACCAGCATCTTAAGCTTCTTGCAAAGCACACAATGGAGGGAATTTCCTGCTCCAAGGGACAGCCATCAGTGAAGAAGGCCAGGAAGCCTAGGCCAAAATCTTCTGCTGTTCAGCCTCAGCTGGATGTCTCTCCCTAGGTGAGTGAATGCCTGGAGGTTTGCTCAGCTTTATAGTTGGATTCCTCTGCCGAGACTGGGTTGGAGGCCAGTGGGGATCCAACTTTAAGCATGTCTGAGGAAGAATTCCTGATGTCCGCTTTTAGATGTTCATGGGGAACCGTGGCTGATCATCTCTGAGGGGCGTAAGGGTGTTCCTCAAATATCCGAGAAGTCCTTACTATCATTATTGAAAGCCATCCTGGGTCAGAGCCTTTCAAATTTTATAAGGTGGACATCCCTGTGAAGAAAAAGCAAAATATTAACATATTCATATTATTCCTGTTCCTAAGCATACACAGAGTGAATGGCAGTCCTTCACTCAGAGCTTGCTTAGTGCTTTGATGGAATTGAAACTTCCTTGGGGAGTTTCTGGTCCAGCCCCAACCCCCCCCCCCAGTGCTGTACTCCCCTAAAAAGACCCATGCAACAGGATTCCTCTGAGGAGAAGCTGGATTCGGATGAGGAATCCCTTGCTTACTCTTCTCAGAGTCTTTCTCTTTTGGATTATGGATCAGAAGAATAGGAATCTAATGCTCCTGGTACTCCCTTTGAAGAGATTTCTTTTGGGTGGGACAATCTCCAAGATGATGGAGTTCTTTAAATGGCTGCTCTGGTTTCTGAGGTACAAAAAGGTGTTATGAGTTGTTGCAGATGGTCTCTGCTAGGCCTTCGGCTGTTCCTCCTGTTTTGGCTGCCTTGTTGGATGCATTTCCAATGCTTCTAAGGCTCCAGACTCTCAGCCCCCTGCTCCCAGGAAACCTGATAGTTTCTGTAGGGTGCCTGGGAACTATACATTTTTGTAGAAATGTTCTTCTGCTGACCCCTCGGTGGTATCTGTGGCTTTTGACAAGCCCTCTCAGTTGCTTTCTTCTCCCAAGTTACTGCCCTCTGATAAAGACAGCAGAACCATGTAAAGTCTAGGAAAGAAGGTTTATACCTCTGCTACCTTGGCTTTTAGGGCTGGTAATTATCAGACCCATATGTCCTGGTATTTGTTGGCTCTCTTATCCCAGGTTTGTCAGGTTATTTCTGAATTTCCAGACTCTGAAGGTATGTTTGCTGCCCTTTCCCTTTTAGGGACTTCCTCCCAGGTGGCTCATCATTCCATCAAGTGTAGTTATGATGCCGCAGATGCTTCTTCTAGGGCTGCTGCTTTTGGATCAGAGATGAGGAGGTATTCTTGGCTTCGGCTTCAACATTTGCTTGGTGATATTAAGGTTAAGTTGATGTTAAACGCTTGTTTGGTGAAGCTGCTACTGCTATGTTAGTCCCTTCAGGATAAGGGTAAGGCTTTACAGGAACTTAATTGTGTTTCTTTCTCCTGTGCCTAAATTTCAGAGAAACTATCCCAATAAGCCAACCTTTGTTTGCAAGCAGTCTCGCCCTCCTCCTAAGAGTAAAAAGGGTGGAAAGCAGGCTCCTCCTGCTAAGGCTACTCCAGATGTCTATGCCTCAGACAAACACCTGGTTTATCTGGAAAAGGAGACTTATGACTATCCTATTCTTCCCAGCCACTTTCCTCTTTCTTTCTTTGTGTTTCTGTCTCTGTTCCTGTTTTGCTACAGATTACTCTGGATTCCTGGGTTCTCTCCATTACTCGCCAGGGGTATTTCATGGTCTGGAAATCCCTTCCCCCTTTTATGGATATGGCTCATCCCCTCAGCAACAACTAGCATTCCTTCCAGAAATGCTTTGGGATCTTTTGACTCTGGGTACTATTCAAGAGGTGCCTGTGTCTCAAAGGGGGGAGGAGGTTTTACTCCAGGATGTTTCTAGTGCCCAGGAAAGAGGGGACTTGGAGACCAATTGAAGACCTCTCTCCTCTAAATGCTTTTCTGAAGGTGCCCTCTTTCCAGTGTTGCCCCTTCAGATCTTGTTCCCTCTTCTGCTTCCTCAGGCTCATATGATGTCTCTGGATCTCAAGGATATATCTCCATATTCTAGTTCACCCCCTTTTCAGGAAGTTTTTATGTTTCTCTGTTGCTTCCTGGCATTTTCAGTTCTCTGCTTTGCCCTTTGGCCTTTCTGCTGCCCCAAGGGTATTCACCATATGCCTCGCTCCTGTGATTGCTTTTTGCAGGATTCAGGGAATCCAAGTATTTCCTTACTTGGACAACCTTCTATTTCAGGCATCCTCTTTGCCATTTCTCTTTTGCAAAGCCTGGGGTTCACTCTAAACTTCAAAAAGTCTTGCTCCTCTAGGGTGCAGGATACAGACTGTGCTTATGCTGGCATCCCTGCCTCTTCCCAAGGCCTTAATTCTTCTTTCCTTCTTTCAAACTCTTCTTCTGACCTCTGTGACAGCCAGAGAACGTCTGAAAGCTCTGGGGTTTATGGCATTCACCACCCCTTTGCTCCCTCTGGCCAAACTCTACATGAGAAAGTTTCAGTGGTTTCTGAAGTCATTTTGGCTTCAATATGAACGTCCTGTAGAATTTTTCTACCTTGTCTCAAGAAGGAACTTTACTGGTCTTGAAATCCAGGGCTCCCTTTTCATCCCCCTCTTCCCTCGCTGGAGCTGTTCAAAGATGCTTTTGACGTGGGATGGGGAGCAACCTTTAGCTCCCTAAAGGTGCAGGGGTGAGGACGCCTCTTCAACAGAAAGAGCACATCAGTGCAAGAGAGATGAGAGCTTCTGTTGGCACTTCAGGCTTTTCATCCTCACAAGGTGTTTACAGACAATCCTGCAGTGATGTGGTATGCAAACATATGGGGGTGGGGGGGTGGGACTAGATCTTATCTTCTTTGCTGGTTGGCACTCCTACAGGGTTTTTCATACACATCATATTTTATTATAAATTATTATATTTACTATGTATATCATATGTTTTTTAAAAAAGTTTTATTAAAGAAATTTTGTAGCCTAGCTTTTAAATGTGACTTATTGTATTTTAAATAAGGAATGGGTTCCTTTATGAAGTTAATTGAGTGATGTCAGCAAGTATTTTACTCTTTAAGGGGAAATGTTAGAGGGTGTGTTAGATTCTGATGAAATCCCTATTTAAAGGGAAGAAAGTGCTCAATCTGAACTTGTGGAACTTGTTTAATAAATTGGAAGAATTTAGTGCATCCGGCTGCAGCAGTGTATTTTTTTATTTTTTGCGATAGTGCAGCTGTAGTGTTGTCACCTCACAGCAAGAGGTTCTCCCATTCGATTCTCGGCTGGAGCGCCTTCTGTGTGGAGTCTTCATGTACCCCCTGCGGTCGTGTTGCGCTCGAAAGACATACATAAATGGGCGTGCCTTCATTGAATGTTGGGTGTCGAACTGGCACCTCACACCGTAAAAATCTACTGCCAATCATTAGCAGACCGGAGTTTTGCTGTGGCGACCCCTAACCGGCAAAAGCCGAAAGAAGAAGAAGTGACTTCTACAAGAGTGTTTTCATAATTCTTCTTCTTCTTTCGGCTGCTCCCGTTAGGGTTCGCCACAGCGGATAAGCTGTTTCCATTTCTTCCTGTCCTGTGCATCTTGCTCTGTCACACGCAACTACCTGCATGTCCTCTCTCACCACATCCATAAACCTTATCTTAGGCCTTCCTCTTTTCCTGTTACGAGGCAGCTTCATCCTTAGCATCTTTTTTCCAATATACTCTGCATCCCTCCTCAGCACATGTCCAAACTAACATAATCTTGCCTCTCTGGCTTTGTCTCCAAACCTTCCAACCTGGGCTGACCCTCTAATATACTTATTCCTAATCCTGTCCATCCTCGTCACACCCAGTGCAAATCTTAACATATTCAAGTCTGCCACATCAAGCTCTGACTCCTGCCTTTTTGTCAATGCCACTGTCTCCAACCCATATAACATAGCTGGTCTCACTACCCTCTTGTAAACCTTCCCTTTCACTCTTACTGGTACTCATCTGTCACAAATCCCTCCCGACACTCTTCTCCACCCACTCCATCCTGCCTGTACTCTCTTCTTCACCTCTCTTCCACACTCACCATTACTCTGAACTGTTGATCCCAAGTATTTAAACTCGTTCACCTTTGCCATCTCTACTCCCTGCATCCTCACCATTCCTCTATCCTCCCTCACATTCACCCACACATATTCTTAATTGAATCTGTTTAACCCTCGAGATAAACCTTAATGAATTCTGTTTGACTGTGTGATACTGAATGTACAGATTTTGTAAACTGTTCTTTACAATGTATCTTTTCACACTTTTTATTGGTACTGTAATATGTATTTTTGGAGCTTTTCTCCCCAGGCCTCCACTGAAAACGTGTCCTCTGGGCCCAGTGGACTTCCCCGGTAATCAACCTGGAAATAAATAAGTAAAGCAACCTAAGGCTTTGGTATACTGGCTGGACTTCAGGCTGCTCTTGGCAGGAGATCCCTAATGTATCGAATACTGCAACAGTGAAGAGAAGGACATCTACCATTTTAAGATTTTACACAACTGTACTTTCTTTTGCTTACTCTTCTCTATCTGCAGCTTTAGCATCCGTGGCATTGGGTAGGCCAACATTGATATCCCTAGTGTCTAGCCTTCCTCCTGCTCTGCTTGACGATATTTTTTTTGCCCTCATGTGACCTGACACTGACACATCTGATGCAGGTTTACTTACTTTTTCCATAGTTGGGCCAATGTTAGGACCAATATCATATGTTACAGCTCCTACTTTGGCTCTGCATCCCCCTTTAGTTGTATGCTGGACCTCTCATCCAGGACTAAGTAAACCACCATCAGTAAAAAAATAAAAAAAAAAAATGTTGACTGACTGATGTATGGACAGATACAAGGGTACCAATGCTTGCTGTTCCTGCATTGTCAGCTCTGTCTTTGAGAGATCAGGCACCGGTATTGCATCCCACACCAATGCTCGGGTGACTAATAAAAGTTTCTCTTTTTCTCCTATAAGGAGTAAATTTTGGAGATGTTCAGCATTAGACCATCATTGCAGTAGCCTAAGCTTTATGGGTCATATCCAACAAAGGATAAGACCAACCAGACAGTTTTTCAAGCCTTAAAGGCACCATCCTCCTGGTCTAACATCCAGGAGCTTGAGCGGAACTCCATATAAAAAAGCAGTTAGAACTCAAAAAAAAACTAAGAGCTTTCTTTCTGCTGAAGTGCACATCTTCTTGGGGCTTCATGGTACTGATGGTCAGCTAGCAGTCCTTCATAGCCGGGCAGGGTCTTTGCTGGGAAAACCTTCCACTACTTTTTCTGAGAAAAACTAGTATTGTTCTATGAAATTCTTTTTACCTAGGAAAATTTATTTTTAAGGACTGTCATTATTTGGGGGAATTTTATTTGTAAATTCTTACATGAATTAACTTTTTTGTATGATGTGCGTGTGTGTGTATGTGTGTATATATATATATATATATATATATATATATATATATATATATATATATATATACATGTATATGTGCATATATATGTATATATAAACATATATTAAAAAAACCTTTGTTTTCTACTGTTGTACAGTATTGTGTGTTACAGGCAGGACTTGGTGATTTTCGGGGATTACCAGTGATTTTCTTACCTGAAGGAAAAAAAAGATGGTTTTGAGGTAAACTTTGCCGATTCCTACAAGCTCTCTTACCCATTATCAATGCTTTTATTCTTGGCCATACCTACAGAGTGGTTACTGGTTTTCTTGGATCTTCACTTCTCCATCTACAAGAAGAAGAAACTTACTAGAGAGTCTTTCGGCATCAGGAAATCTCTTTCTATTTTTCAGCTGCTGATGGGACACTGCCACCTCTGTAGCCACTTATTTGGCAAATTTAAAGTTTTAACCTTGGAGGACTCCTCCTAGTGACAAGCACCTCAGCTTGGTGGACATGTAATTACAGTCTTAACAGAAATCCCTCCATTTCTTGACTAGCAAAAAGATAGGGTTGTACTGTACACCAGCTTTTCATTCTTAATATATTAACTACAGAAAATAATTGAAGCCAGTTGGTTCATTTGACAGTCTTGCTTTCACGACACTCTCATTATGAAGGTATTGCACAGATGTGCACAGACAGCTCTGGTGCTGTATATATTGTACAAAAACTGTAAGAAAAGATCAATTATTGTGAAAGCAAAAATACTAGTGAACTATGCTTCCTCAAATGGTTCTCTTGTATTATTTACTGTTATGACAGATAATGAGATCACTTTTTAAGGATATCTTAGACCGGGTCTACCTGAGATGGTCGACAAGCCATTTGGTCGACAATTCATTTGGTCGACAGGCAGATTTGCCCCCCTCCCCAATGTTGTGTGACCCTGGAGTTGATATATTTAGTTAGGGGGGGTGTGGGGGGCACAGCCCCCCACATAACATGCTTGCCGACCAAATGAATTGTCGACCAAATGAAAGTCGATCAAATGACTTGTCGACCATGTGAAGTAGACCCCTTAGACCACATTCTATCAGAGATGTCTCTGTATCCACCTCCTTGGATGAGTCCTGTACAACAAGTACATGGTTATCTCTTTGAGCATCTTTGCCAGACAGAAGGCAGACATAATGTTTATCTCAGAGGGATTAAAAGGGTTCTCCCATAGGACAAGCATCTGGGAGGATCAAGCTGGGGAATCTGCACTGATAGATCCTGCAGACGGATATCTTCCGAATGTGATACTAAAGTTAGAGATATTCACCATAATGCTGGTTGTGGTAAGAGCTCCAACTTTGGGAAACATTCAACCCTCCACTCTCCAGCTTCTCTGTTTTCTTCATTTTTTATGTATTTTCCTATGGTCAAGAAGTAGATTTTTATTTGAGTAGCACATTAGGGGAATAAAGGGAAAGGGGGGTTGGCAACCTGGGAATGTTTTACAACTGGTTGGTCTTAATGCCTGTATTGTCAGTCATAACTGTTCTGCCAGCCAGTCTTATTTTTATAGATCCAGCGTTAAGGTCAGTGTGGATAACTTTTGTCTGTTTGTGTTGTGAAAGTTTCATTAAAATGTAGAACTAGCCTGTAGTAATTTAAGCATTGCTTTTTGAGAAACTGAATTTCTGAAACAAGTATAATATGATTTCAGTTTAGTTTCCCCAGACAGGAATCTGATTAAAAAAGAATGAAATGGTTTATTATTATTTATTTATTTACGTTTGTTGACCGGGAATGTCCGACTGGATGCAGGCCCATTTTCAGCGGAGGCCCGTGGAGAAAAGCTCCACAAATTAATATGTATTTAGTGAAAACCACTGAATTTAATTTAAATCATTCTGTTGATCCTGTTTTTGTTTTTTTAATCTAGCCCTGGCAGAAATCCATGCTTTGCATTTAAAACATGTGAAATCCTCACAAGGCCCCATGTGCCTTGTTCATATTCTGTTCACTGTCTTGTATTATGCTTGTCATTGTAATAGGAGTTGAGCAGTCACTGGGTTATCTGCGGTAGATAAGCAAGCAATAATGCCCGACAGGGTGTGTGTTAATGTGTAATTAATGCCTGCCTAAGGGGTGTTATGTGGCCAGGCGCTGTAGGCGGAGGACCTCTACAGCCCTGGAAGGGCGTTAATTATAAATTAACACACACCCTTGAGGGCATTATTGCACTTAGAGAATGGACTGTCTGTAAAATTGTTACTATTTTTTTTTGTATATTTTTGATGTAAAATAGTTCCTCCACCTAATGTAGTATATGTTAATGGTGTTGGAGGAAGCCTTTTACATCAAAAATTTAACATTTAACAAAATAACCAGGTATTTACTTTATTTTTTGGTCCCTTACTCCTAAATCTTTTGGGTGACAAGTCATTGGAGATTGGAATTACTAAATAATGACATACATTTGAGCTTCAGACTTTTATTTCCTTCAGTAAATTCATGCTACCATAAATCCTTTACTTATGGAACTTTGTAATTTTATAAGAGCAATAATTAAACTCTGTTTCTAATTTAGAGCCTTTGTTCCCCTTTTATTTTTGGGCTTTTCCAGATTTCTTCAGCTGAAAAGTGCAGAGGTATGCAAACCTCTTTACTAGTACTGCTGCTGCCAGTAGTCATCTCACTCACTCACTCAGAGAGAGAGAGATACACACACACACACACACACACACACACACACACACACACACACACACACACACACACACACACACACACACACACTCACTCACTCACTCACTCACTCACTCACTCACTCATTCTCTCTTTGTCTCTTCTGCTTTCATGCAGGGATTCACACACACTCAGACAGCAGCATAAACACACACACACACACACACACACACACACACACACACATGTGAGCGCACACTTTTTCTGATTCATTTGTTTTCGATCATGTCTCCTACTTTCATACAAACACACACACTCACTCTCTTTCTGCTTTCATGCAAGGATTCACTCAGACAGCAGCATAAACACACACACACACACACATGAGCGTACACTTTCGGATTTATTTGTTTTCGATCATGTCTCTTACTTTCATACACACTTTGCATTTCACACTCGCTAAACAGCAGAAGCACTGCTTAGCGAGTATAAAATAGCTCAATGGATTTCTCTCTCACACGCATACACTCTCACACATAGACATAAACACATGCACACAAATTTACATTTTACACTCACTAAATAGTATAAGTGCTACTTGACGAGCGTAAAATAATGGCGGCCGTTTCCTTTTCTCTGTCTGAGCTTCACAGCAGCGGCTTGATATGCTGCTATGAAGCATCAGACTTGTTTTTCAGCAAGCATTACTTGTACATTAATACCTTGCTGGACAAAGTTCGTTTTCCAATCAGGGTATTGATGTACAGTACGCCCATTCTCCAAGTCTTTTTAGAACTTGCTCATGTGCTGGAGTTATTCTTTTTTTTTTTTTTTAACGTGCTTCTGAAAAAGCCCGAGATAGTTCTGACTTTAAAGCAGATTATTATTTTTTTATCAGACTAGAGTTATTTTTCATGCCCTCTTTCTTCTGCTGAAATATTTGAGTTTTCATTGTACAATTTTCATGTCATTGATCCTAGGTTTTTATAGTGCATGAAATTCAACATAAAACATGCTTTTTCTGTTTCAGTTCTTGACTTTCTAGCTAGCATTTATTGCTTTTTCCTCTAAAGTGGAAACAAATGACAAAACAATGGATTGTTTTTGAATTTTCTTTCTCTTTTGTAGTGTTTCCATATTTTGGCATTTTACAAAGTAAATAGTACCTATGATGATCAGACAGAGAGATGAAAAAATGCTATGACACTAAAGCCTAGGTCATGTCTTGTTCACTTAATTTAGAAGCAGATGGCGGAGATCTTTACAGGGTTGCTAAAGGAGCCATTCAGATGGGACTCGTAAGCATGCATGCATTGGTGGAGTCTGAGCAGCTTGTGACTGAATTGTGCCATGCCCAGGTTCCAAAGGTGTTGTTTTTCATATCTGCAGACTGGATTATTCAGTAATCTCCTGCTTAGGCAAAAATGTCACATCATCTGATAGTGAGGTATTTGGTTATGTTCAACCAAATGTCTGAAGCAAAGTCATAGGTTCATAGGTTCATAGGTTTATACTAGGCTATCTGCCCTAAGGCATTTATAAGCCTAGCCCAAAGTTTTGTGGCTTACGCCACCCCTTATATGAAAAAATACTGTGCCCATTAGTTTGTTGTGCCTCTGTCCAGCAGTGACACAGAGATTATTCCCGGGGTATACCTATGATCTCCCATCCACAGGTCAAGATTTCTCTTGAACAGAGCCAGCGAGGTGCTCTGCCTCACATGGACCGGGATTTTATTCCACAGCATAGGGAGTCTCTGAGTGATAAATCTATCCCTCCAGCACGTCCTATTTATATCCGTGCTAAGGTTTAAGTCGCTTGCTCTAGTGGTTTTGGTGGATTTTGATTTTTTGAGGTGGAGCATGTCCATTAATTCCGGGTTGGACATGGCCTTGTATGTCAGGCACATGTCACCTCTGAGCAGACGGTATGCGACTGAATAGAGCTGGAGTTTCTTCAATCTGGCAGCATATGACAGATTTTGGAGTCCCTTTATCCTTTTGGTGAGGAACTTTTGGGGTCTCTCCAATTGCTGCAGATGTCGGGTGAGATACATCCCAAATGGGGCATTGTACTCGATCATTGGTCTGATAAGTGAAGAGTACAGGGGAACAATGACCTCACTAGATCTGGATGTGAATCCCTTCATGATCAGGTGGGCAATGTAGAAGGTCTTTCTAACCAGCAACGTGAGTGTCAAAAGAAAGGCCACTGTCAACCTGGGTCCCCAGGTCCCTGATAACCTCTTCTGTGCTTATTGGATTGCCACCTATATGGTAGCTTGGGGTTACCTTGTTTTTCCCGAAGGGTATGACTATACATTTTTTGGCGTTTAACTTCAGGCCATGGCTCTGGCACCAGCTATCTGTTTCCGTGAGTCCCTTCTGAAGGATATCCGTGTCCGATGCACTTTCCACTATGGCGCCCTGTTTGCAGTCATCTGCAAACTTTGTCAGCCAAAGTCCTCCCATGTTGGCCTGTACTTCTGAGAAGTAGATGCCGAACAATAGGGGGCCAAGGACCGAGCCCTGTGGGACACCACTTGTGACCGGCTTGGAGTCTGACATAGCGCCAGCAACTCTAACCCTGTGGGTTCTGTCCTTAAGCCAGTTTGCAACCCATCTTGTGACATATGGGTTTACATTTAAGCTGGTAAGTTTTTCTACAATACCCGAGTGGGGTATTGTGTCGCACGCCTTTGCAAGGTCAAGGTAGGCTGTATGGACTGCCTTTCCCTCATCAATGGCCTTAGTGACTGTTTCGAAGAAGTCGACCAAGTTCAAAAGGCATGATCTGCCCTTGACAAAGCCAAACTGGGTCGGGCCCAATGTCTGCAAGTCCCCTATATCTTTGTTTATGAGCTCCATTATGATCCTCTCCATAGCTTTGCAGACTAGACTTGTTAAGCTTATGGGGCGGTAATTACCAGGGTCTGTAGAGGCACCGCCTTTGTGGAGTGGGACCACAGTTGCCGTACGCCACTCCTTGGGCACGTATCCTGTGGTAAGGCTGAGATTAAACAGCTGCCTTATGTGCGGGTTTAATTCCTCATTTAGCTCGTGTAGCACACAGCCGGGACACCATCCGGTCCCATTGATGCTGTGTTTTAGCTTTAGAGAGAGCAGCTTTCACCTGCGCATTTGAGATGTCTGGGAGGCTACACTCCGCTGGGATAGTTATCTCTCCTTTAGGGGAGAGGGGTGAAGTTTGCACTGAACCTGTCTGCCAGTATGTTGGCAATGTCTGTGGGTTCAGTGATTTTTGTATCATTTTGGACTAATTCTAAGCATATCTGGGAGTTTCCACCCAGGTTCCTAACATACCTGAAAAAGGCCTTATGATTGTCCTTTGAATCCATGGCAATTTTTCTCTCAAAATTGGCCTTAGTTGATTTTATGAGTACTCGTATTTTTTTACTAATAATGATAATATGCTCTAGATACACTGTTTCTCTGATGGTTAAAATATGCAGGGGTCTTTGGGAGAAGAAAACCATAGAAGGTAGCATGTGCTTCCTGCTGACAGCTGAATACAGCAACTAGAACAGTATTTTTTTAACAAATCTGTTTAGATGAACACATGTGGAACTTTCTCTTTGCACTTCAAGAACATTTATCTAGTGCAGACTGTTGATTACTTGGGAATTCTGCCAAATTGTAAGAACTCTTGTATCATAAATCAGAACGTGGGTAGTTTGAAACAGGACATTTTTGTAGTTAACCAAGCTAAATTCTAAAATGTTTCACTCATCACTTTCCAAGTAATTTTTTTTATTTACCATAGCACATTGCACTGATGTCTGTGTGTTTGAATTGCCTTAATCAAATTAATTACATTTTTTTTGTACTTGTTTGTGTATGAAATATGTAGTAATGCTCTCAGTGAAAGTAGACAATACAGCTGTCAACCTTTTGAAGAGACCATTTCACCAAACTTCTGGAATATGATGGGTCTTCTTTTCCCAAACTGTGGAAACACTGGTTACTGACAGCTAAGTAGTCTTGGGGGTTGACTGATTGGGTGCAGTGCTCTAACTATATTGTAATGTGGCTGGAACGTGGTAGTTCAAGGTTATAGTGTTTAATTTTTGTATAACTTGTGAAAATGTTCCACATCCTGCTGGATTAGTTGTGAGATTTAGACTGCTTTTGATTCTTTCATCATATGGGGAAATCAAGCTTCATTTTTGGAGCAGTGATGCAAGTAAAACTACTGCTCATGGATGATTTCTTAAATCTGTGTATGTTTATAAGCAGCAGTTGTGGGATTAATGAAGCTGTTCTCTGAGAGGTCCTTGCCATATTGCTGAAAGAGCTGGGATTGGAAATCCTGGAGTTCACCAAAATGTTGAAGGTACAGGAGTCTAATTTTTGTTAACCGAACTTTACCAGCCTTTAAAATAACTTTTTTCCATTAGATTAGTATGTTGCTTCAAACAGCTATTGCTTCGTTTATTATTTAGGCATGCCAGGTCAGTAAAGCTCTCAAAAATGAGTTGTTCACAACCTTGTGTGTGTGTGTGTGTGTGTGTGTGTGTGTGTGTGTGTGTGTGTGTGTGTGTATCTATAAGTATGAATAGTGTATTTATGCATCTCTATGTAGACACACACACACACACACACACACGTGTGTGTATATATGGATGACACATTTAACCAGATAGTGCAGGATAGAAGCTGTAGAAGATGCTGTTTAAACAAGGGATGAACAAGTGGCGGGTATGAAGGAATAGCAGACTAACTTCCTTGATTCACAAGGATGTCTGCTATTTTAATGCAGTTTAAGATTGGGCAGCCTGCACTCCAGTCAGATGACCTTACCCTGCAGCTACAGATGACGAGGGTAGAGCTGAAATGCCAGCTCCACATGTAGTGTCACCTATCGGTAAATTTGGATGAATTTTAAGAGTCTTATACTGAGGAGACTGCAGCTGTTCTATACAAGTCCATGGGGAAGTTTGCAATCCATTTACCATCTTGTTTACACATAGCACATTTCTTTTAAAGTAAAATGATTTTCTGTGCTTTGATAAAGAAGCCCTCCAAAAGGATGGTGGTCTGATTCCTGAAAGTTGCATGATATACATTTGACAATCTGGTATTTAAAGTAATTGTTTGGTCCCATGCAGAAATGATACCTTTGTCCCTCTTTTGAGGTAAAAAGTGGCACGTGCTTTGTTAATTTCTGCAGAATAATTCCTTATGCGACACTGCCCCAGGCATTAGATTAGGGGAGGCTAAGGTGGGTCCATTAGACCCTGTAGACAAGGATAAATTTTAAGAGCAGCTGATGGCCAGCTGTTGGGAGCCAAAAAGAGTGCAAAAAATACCAAGCCTGGGCAGGGGGTGACTTTCTTTCCCATACTGTTTCTCACTGAGAAATACATTTATGTTAATCTACCAAACAACTTTAAATCAAAAGCCTTAGGTTAAAAACAACAGCCAAAAATAACTCTTGGTGATAACATAACACTCTTTTTTTGCAGGGTGGCAAGTCCTGTGCACCCCCACGCTCCCCATACTTACATATACCATCTTCAAGGTCAGACCAAAGTGGGGAAAAGTACAGTCTCAAAGACCTCTCTAAGTTTTCTGCCATTACACCTCGACTGAATAGGATTTGATTTTAAAGCAGTTCAGTAACTTGACAATTTCCCATTATAAATGAACTCTTATAATGAATTAGGTGTTCAGGATAGCATACCCAATAACTCCAGACTCCAGAAACCATGATCGATGCACTAATGGTTTCATATATTTTTTATATGTATATATAATGTACTTTTTCTTTCACTAGATCCCTCATCCTCTCATTCAGCTCTTTTCACTTGTTCCTATACTTGTGTTCTTTTACTTCTTGCCTAGCTTATGACCTGACTTTTTCACACTTTATGCAATTATTACAACAGTCTGGCAGGAGAAGGGTTGTGCAAGTTGTACAAAGGCTATATATAGGCTGTTCATCTTCTAATTTTGCCAGAACCTCTCTTCTCTTAGTCTCTCCATACCTATCCTAAAAGCTATTCTTTCTACACTTCTACTCCTGCAATCTAGGTGGCAGACTGCACCATAAATCTTTGCACATAAGCTAATCTCCTTCTCTTAATAGGTCCTTTTTGCTTATACTGCTACCCCAGCAGTTTAAGCAGTAGTTAGAATCTCCAGTTTACCCTGTGCACACAGCATAGGTGGCAGATAGGTTGATATCCTCTATCAGTTGTCCAATCCATTTACTTTATTGTCCAAGTGTAAATTTGCTGCATTTTTTTTTTTATTGCCAGCTATTTCATCCTCTCTACCACTACTCCAACAGTATAGATGGCAGATAAACTGCTGTTTAACCTGTGCACACAGCCTAGGTGGCAGGTAGGCTGTAAGTCCTCTCCTCTAATCATTTTAACTCTTAGCCTAGGTGACGGGCACAATTTACAATCATTTTAATTCCATAAAGGCTTCATGTTAAGCTCATTTCCTGACAGAATAAAGTATACTGTTTTCTTCTGTCTGGAGCTTCTACATTTTAATTGAGTAGAATGCACTGCATTTACAGCATTGCCTGAATTTAGGCTGGTTATTTCTTTTAATCACTTTTCCACTTCCTATTATTAGGACAGCCCTTTCTCTCCATTTTACCGCCTGTCTAACCCTCCAGATACCCTGCTATTTTTTATCTATTGCACCTCTGACGTTTCACCATCTGTGCTCTATTGCTGTCTTTACAAGTTATAATCCCAGCTGTCTTGCAGACTCATAATGCCAGCTGTTATTGTCTCAACGCTTTACTTAGCAGGCTGTCTTACTGTTCTGTCTGTTACTTCAGCCTATTCATGACAGATACTTTCCCCTTTTTCTCATCAATGTCAGGAACTTCCAATCCTACTCAGGCCTACTAGTGACAACTAAGAATACACAATCTACTGATTGACACCAGCAATAAACTTAGTTGTGCTACTAGGAAAAAAGTTCTATTGCAATCCATACTCCTACAGAGGTCACCAATCCCCATCCTAAAAATGAAGGATCTTGTCTCAAAACTCCATTGTTTCGTACCCAAACGTATACGTTCAGGAGATATTCACTTAAACCCAGGACCACTATCAGTGGTGGATTTACCAGCATGCAAGGCTAGGGCTCCCCTATTGTACGGCTCATCTGTCAGCTGTTCTGTTTGACATTACAGTGTTTTAAGCTACTTTTTGCTTTTTTCTTTGTTAAAAAAAATGGGGTCATACATATAGTTGAACTGTGACAGTCATTTCCTTGTCAGCTGATCCTCGCAGTCCATTTGCATTTCAGGAGCTGTGCTGCTAAGACGGAATGCTAAAATGTTCAAAGTTTACTGTTTTCTCAGTCTGCAAAGTGATTTCATTAGTCAGCAGCTGGTATTCTACTCATGAGGTTCACACACTTAAGGGGTGGAGTCTGCAGTGTGAAGGTAAAGGACTGCTCGCAACACTGTTTTACTCAAGTAACACTGTATGTCAAATTTTCACTTAGAATTTTTTTTAATTTTTAGAGTGGAGAGGGTTCACACGGTCAGTTTTTGATTTGGCATCTCATATTTTCCTCTGTGATCCTGTGTTTTTCCCCCCATTGGGTTTTAGCAGTGATCATGAAATTAATATCATGTTTGATTGCTTTTGGAGATTTTATAATAATGGGCGGCGCAGTGGTGCAGTGGTTAACATTGTCACCTCACAGCAAGAGGTTCTCCGGTTTGATTCTCGGCTGGCGTGCCTTCTGTGTGGAGTTTGCATGTTCTCCCTGTGTTCACGTGGGTTTCCTCCGGGTACTCCGGTTTCCTCCCACATTCCAAAGACATGCATCTGGAGCATTTCTCCCCGGGCCTCCGCTGAAAACAGGCTCTGTGGAACCTAGTCGGACTTTCCCAGTCAACAAATGATAAATAAAGTAAATAAATAAAATAAATAAAAAGTCTAGATAGTCTAGATTTTTCACAGATCTACAGCAGATATACAGTTATATAAATGTAGTGAGAATTATACTCTGCTATTCTGTTTATTGTTTTAGTGGAAAAATACTATTTCAGATTATATGTTAGTAATTGCTTATTTCATTGTGATTTAGGGTTAGTTGATAATGTAATTTACATTTATTATCTTGTGCGTGTTTGTTTATTCGTATATTGTAGTTACATCCACATTTTATTTTTAACTTGTTTGTGAACTCTCATATATGCTTTCAGTTTTAGATTATGGTTTGCAGACTACTTTTTAAATGCATTCTTTAAGGTTCATTATTTAATCTTACTGATAAACATTGACAGCTTGCTTTATTATCTGAATTTAGATGACTTTTTTTGGGTTGGTTATGGTTCGTGTTGTGGTATAGAAGCAGCCAATGGATATTTAAATATATGAGCATTGATACAAACTCTCCATGTTTGAGTTCATAAGACTTACAAAAATGGGTTTATCTACAGTTTTATTTTACTATGAGTATTTCATACCCAGCATTAAAATCAAATATTTTAGTTGGTTAGCAAAGGTGGGCTGTTTATTTCAGGCAAGACAGAGAAAACCAATAAAAAAAAATAAGCTGAACATTGACAGATATATTTTTATAGTTTCTAACTTGAATCTAGTATGATGTTCACCTTCACTTCACTTTTATTGAGTTAAGGCAAGCACTTACTTTAAGTGTGCAATGTTACTAGGTCACCTGGAAAAAGAGGTTTGTAAGATGACTTCGGCAGGGTCAGGATAATAATGATAGAGTTATTGTGAGGAGTTGGACTTTACTGTGAGGGTCAACTTCAGTATTTAAGGTGAATTTTACAGAGTTAATGGTTGGCAGAACATTACAAGTTCCCCCATTTCTGCTTTCCTTGTACTACTTAAATTCTTTGCAAAGCAAAGGCGGATGATGAGGAAGAAAAGAAATGTATGAGGACTACAGCAAAATGAAAACAGGTTCAGGATATAGATATATATATATATATATATATATATATATATATATATATATATATATATATATATATATGTATGCGTGTGTAAATTATCAAATGTATGTGAAAGCTCTATGCGTTATGCTCATACAAGGGTAGTCAGAAACAGTCCTCCCTTTTGTCACTAAAGGGGCATTTACAGTAAATTTGCTCTCAGGATTTATATATTGTTGAGAGACAGGTTAAACTTTCAAATTCAAACCCAGTAAAAACTGAAATTGTGTGGTGTGATGTTAAAAAAGCCATTTCAGAAAGAAGAAAAATGCCAAGTTTAATAGGAAAAGGGATTTGAAATCATATCATTCTTATTATACATAGCAGCGTAACAGATTTTTTACAAAGCAGTTTTATGTGCAGTAAGCCAAATATGTTTTCACATAAAGTTGATAATGTGCTTCATTAAGTACAACTTGAGAAATTTCAGGAAGTCCTGATGTGTTGCTTTTTATTAATGGCTTATTTTTTTTTGAATTTCTCCAAATCTTTTGGGTTTCTAATACCATGACGGGAATGGACCCCATTCCTAAGTCAAAGTGCGATTAAAGTTCATGAAATTAGTATTGTTTCACAACTTGATGTTAGCGAAAAGTGCTCCTCTGAGCACTTACAATGTGTCCAGTAATGACTCCTCCTGCAGTTCGTACGGAAGTACATGTTGTTGTTGTTGTTTGTCTTTCGGCTTTTCCCGGTTATGGGTCGCCACAGCGGAACTCCGGTCCACTAATGATTGGCAGTTGTTTTTTTATGGTGTCAAGTTGCCAGCCCGATGCCCAACCTTCAACGAAGACACGCCCATTCAATGCATGTCTTTCGAATGCCCACTCGACCGCGGGGAGGGCATGCAAACTCTACACAGAAGGCACTCCCAACCCAAGCCGAGAATCGAACAGGAGAGCCTCTTGCTGTGAGGCAACAACGCTACCGATGCACCACTGCAGAATTACATGTATTGGTAGCGTATCTAAATACAGTTGTGGACTCTTTTTATAAGACCCGTTGCTCCTACTACTATAGGAACCGTTTGGGTATCTGTCTTCCACATTGCTTTAGTTTCTGCTTGCAAATCCTGATATTTTATGACTTTGTGTCTGTCTGTACGCAAGACAATGTAGTCACTGGGTGTGGTGATTTCAATGATCAATGCTACTTTTGTCTTCTTTTCTTGGACCAGTATATAAGGTTTTCTAGCATCTATCTTTTGAACTGTTAGTAATGGATGATCCCATGTGATGTAGACTTAATAATTTTCTGTGATGCTTTGTGGCTCATGTTTCCAGTGTTTTTCAGCCATTTCAATACCATAATGTTTGCATAATCCCCAGTGCAACAGTCTTGCCACATTATTATGCCTTTCAGTAAATAGTCTTTCTGCCATTAGTAGGTCGCAATCAGCAACAAGGTGCGCAACTGTTTCCAATTCTGTTTTACAAAACCTACATTTGTCTGTTTCTCCCACATGTTCAATGTACTTTGTAAACCAACGTGTATGTAGCCCACTGTCTTGTGCCGCCAATATTAACCTTTCATCTCTTGGTTTGAATTCACCTCTCCTTAACCATTCCTGCATTCGTTCCTGATTAACGAGATTCTTCCAAAATTTTCTAAACTTGCAGCTATATTTATGCATTTTTCCACATTTCTTGCCTTCTCATCTGGTCCTTCACTTTATATTCTTTCTTTTGTTTTTTGGCACATTCAGTTGCTGTTTTTTATCCACTTGTGGATTGATTTCCATTCCTGCTTGATGCCGACATGCTTCAGCTAGCCTAAGCAGGGAAGTCATCTTAGATTTATTCTAATCATGTTTCAAAACTTTCACTATGTTTGGGTCCTGTGACGTCAGCAGGTATGTGTGGAATCCCACGATTGCAGATCTGTAGTCAGTTTCAAGGAGGCCCATCCGAACGGGGAATATATAATCTTGGTATGCACTGATTTTTATAAATCATCTGGTGAGCATGAAGAATCCTTCTTGTTTTCCTATCTAATCTATTCAGCACTTTATGGGGCCAGTCAGTCACTCCAAAACTGTAAGTTAGGACAGGAAGTGCAAATTGGTTTAATGTCAAAGCTGTTTTCAGGATTAATTTAAGTCTTCTCAAGTACTCCTAAGTTTTATTCACATTTGTTCATGTTTTATTGTTGATCCTTCATCCGTTCCCAAATATTCATACACTCCCTCTTGCTATCACATTCTTGACCCAAGCTGATATTTTTGGTGCTGCAGTTTTCCTGCTTTAATGGTTGCTTTTGCACATTTCCCAAGACCAAATGACATTCTTACATCATCTGAAAAAGTTTTGACAACTTGCAGTTGTGCTTTCAGTTCCTCATCTGATGAGCTGTACAGTTTCAAATTGTTGACAGAGAAGATGAGAAATCTTTGCACTTATTTGTTTTCTAGGAGCCACATTATAGCCATGACCTAAGCTGTTGAGTAGACTGCTTAATGGATTAATGGCAAGGCAGAATAGCAGCGGTGACAGAGAGTCACCCATGAATATCCCCCTTTTATTATTCCAGAGATAAAAATCCAGTTTTCCTTTATTATGGTTTAATTGCAAAGTTGTCTGCCCCTTTATTATGGTTTAATTGCAAAGTTGTCTGCCCCTGTTTCATGGTCACTGTAATGTAATTGATCTTTTATCCATGAATGTGGGATACTATCAAATGCTTTTTTGTAGTCAGTCCAAGCCATACTTAAATTCTTCCCCTTTTTTACAGTTCTCCACTATGACTTTATTTAACAACTAATGATCCTTTGTTCCATATGACTTTCTTTTGTTGCCCTTTTGTTCTATTGCCATAATTGAGTTTTCTTCTTAATGACTATAATCTCTGTTGGCATCAGTTCCAGTGTATAGTTTATATGTCGCTGGAAGACAAGTTATTGGTCTATAATTTTTAGGGTAGCTTGCAGGTTCACTCTTAAGTAGGAGCATTGTTTTTCCTGTTAGCCAAGTTGGTGTCTGTTCAGGGTACGCATATAAATAATTTTTACTTGTGCAAAAATGTTAATACTTTTAATCAGAAGTTAGGTACTGCATCTACCCCTGGGGTTTTCCAGTTAGAGTCTTTTTTTAACTTTGTTTCAATCTCTCTGGTTGTTACTTCATCCCATTTCATATCCTGTACTTTTAAATGTCTTATTCTTTCTTTTACTTCTAGCCATTTAGCATCTTTGTTAGGTTCCACAGGGTTTTCATAGATACGCCTCCAAAATTTATCTAGATGTCCTTCAAGGATGCATCTGCAGTCCTTACAAATGGGTTGTCCTGTCGTCAGGCAGCCCTTCGGTCGGCCGGATTCCAAAGTCTGGGTCCGGCTTCGGCTGGTGTTGCACTTCACCCGACGTCATCGCTGCAGTTTTTCGGGTATAAAGGCATCAGCCGACGCCATTTTCCTCAGTCTTTCTTGCCGCGTGGCGCCCGAAGCAGAAGCTGTTCGCAAGTGCCGGTCGGTCAGATCCAGAGATTACTACTACCGAATACTACTTTGAAGACTTCTAAAAAGCTAAGTACCCCGTTGGGGACTCTTTCTTGCCTCAGCCGATGTCAGAGAAAGTGAATAACTGTTTATCTTGTGGGAAACAAATACCTCATAAAGATTTCCACTCCTACTGCATACATTGTTTAGGCCCAGACCACGACGTAGCAGCTTGTCTAGCCTGTGCTTCTTTTAACCGACGGACGCTTAAACGTCGGTCGGAGTTTGCTGAACAGATTTTCGGCTCTGATTTTGCCTATATTATGCCGTCTGATCCTCCGACAACGCAAATTACCAAAAACCGCAAAGAAAAGGACCGACACTCGCGGTCTGCGGTTTCGGCCGAAACCGCGAGTGTCTCGGTTTTGGCCGAAACCGAGCAAGCGGTTCTTTCTTCAGCCGAAACCATGCCTTCTACCGAGGCCTCCTCTAACCTGGTAGAATCGGCTTCTGAAATCAACCTTCTGTTGCAGTTTCTCAGGAATTATCAGACACTATTCCCCTGGATATTTCAACCCCTGCACGTGGAGCTGCTAGGCCTCCTGCAGCCATGTCTATTAAGGCCTTTGCCAGGGCTAAAGCAGCCAAAGCTTCAAAATCGGTGCCTGCCAAACCCCCCTCACACAGGCCCAGCACCAGCTCCCACATGCTTTCTTTGGCTGAGGATCTAATTTCTTTAATTCGTGGATCCCAGCCTCATCCAGACAGGACCTCTCTCCCACCTCCAGAAAAGAGGCCTAGAGCAGAGCCCCCTGAACCAGTATCCACAGATGATTCCTCTGATGACTCAGATCATACAGACCCTCCTGGGGCTCCTTATTCCCCTTACGAAGACTCTGATGCTGAAGAGTCCATTCCTTCAGCCTCTCCACCTGAGGAATTTTCCTTTGGGGAAACCTTGCATGCTATGAGGGAACAAATTCAGTGGCAGGGCCAAGATTTCTCAGACTCCAGAAAAAGGCTTAGAACCTTTCTACATTTGCCACAACATAGGCCTTTAGCTATACCTCCAGTTCTTTCTGTTGTAGATGATGTATTTAATGATGCTTGCACTGCTCCTGATTCATTACCTCCGGCCCCTGCTAAGCCCGATAGGTTCTACAGGGTCCCGGACACTCATCACCATTTATGCAAGGCTCCTTTTGCAGATCCCGAGACTATCTCTCAGGGCCCTAAAGCTGTAGCAGCTACTTCTACTAAAACCCTCCCTCTGAAAGGGAATCCAGGTCCTTAGAGAGATGGGGTAAAAAAGTTTACACTTCTGCTACTTTGTCAGCTAGGGCTTTGAACTGCCAATTTCATATGATTCAATATCAAGAGTTTATGCTTGACCAGTTAACTAAAAAGCTGTCCTCTGAAGAATCTTTAGATAAAAAATATGTTCAGGAAATGGTACATAACGTACAGCAGGTTAGTAACCATTCTTTAAAATGTGGCTATGACGCACTGGAGGCTTCCTTTAGATCAGCCATGACTGGCACAGTTATCAGGAGACATGCATGGTTGAAAGAACAGGCATTACCAGACCATGTCAAATCAAAGCTTTTGGATGCACCCATGGACAAGGTCAATTTATTTGGTGCCCCTGCACAGCAGGTACTAAAAAAGATGGAAGAGAAGGCGAAATCTGTACAAACAGTGAAAGATTTCTTACAGGTTCAACCTCCAAGGTTTAGCAGGAACTGGCCCTCCAAGAATTGGTCCTTTCCGGACTCCTCTAAGACACAGAGAGGCAGGAATAGGCGTTCTAGAGGCAGAAACCAATCCAGGGGTGCCTACAGGGGACGCCAATGGCAAGGTAACAACCAGCGAGGCACGGACGCAGCCACCACCACTACAACAACTCAATCACAGTGACTTGGCAGTGGCACCGCCTACCAGGGAACAACTAGAAGCACCCTTAGGTGGAAAGTTAACCTTATTTTCAAAGAACTGGCATTGCATCACAAGGGAAAAATGGATTTTGCAAACTGTAGACCAAGGTTACAGGTTCCATTTCCATACTCTACTAGGAAAGAGAGGAATGCCAAACCTACCACCTACTCAAAGGGCAGAAGCTCTAAAGCAAATATCTCAACTATTAAGAATGAGAGCTGTGGAAAAGGTACCATCTATGGAGCAAGGAAAGGGATTTTACTCCAGACTCTTCCTGGTACCAAGAAAAGAAAACAAATGGAGACCCATTCTAGACCTGTCCACTTTAAACACATTCCTCATTGTTCCAAAATTCAAAATGCTGACCCTACAGCAGCTTCTTCCCATGCTGGGCAAGGAGTCTTGGCTGGTAACTCTAGATCTCAAGGAGGCATACCTGCACGTCCCCATACGACCAATTTGCAGAAGATACCTCAGATTTCTTGCAGGATCAGAGCATTATCAATTTTCAGCATTGCCCTTTGGCTTATCTACTGCCCAGAGTGTTCACGAAATGCCTGGCATCAGTAATTGCTCATTGCAGACTTCAGGGGATCCAAATTTATCCCTACCTGGACGACTGCCTGATACAAGCGGACAACAAAAGCAAGCTAACAGAAGACTTACAAAGAGTCATTTACCTGCTGCAAGCCCTGGGATATACAGTCAATATAAAGAGTCAAGGCTGATTCCATCCCAAAGAATAACCTTTCTGGGTGCAGAGCTGGACACATCAAAACAAATGGCATTCCTAACTGCAGAAAAGAAAGAGCAACTACCTCTCTACTTCTTGGCATTAACAAAGCAGAACCATCTAACTGCAAGAAAAGTACTACAAGCCCTAGGCTTCATGGCATCCTGTATAATTCTGGTCCCTCATGCCAGACTGCATATGAGAAAGCTACAGTGGTACCTAAAGAATTTGTGGTCTCAACACAAGCACAGCCTAGAAACCAAAATTCCAATAATACCATGCCTGAAGCAAGAGTTCCTATGGTGGGCTCAGGCCTGTCAGTCAAACACAGGATTGCCCTTCTGCAACAGTCAACCAAGCCAAACCATCACGACAGATGCCTCAGACCTCGGTTGGGGGGCACACATGCTGGGCAAGTGCATACAAGGCTTATGGACTCAAGACCAGCTGCGCCTGCACATAAATCTAAAGGAAATGCTGGCAGTAAAATTGGCAATCCAGTCATTCAGACCATTTCTCCAAGAAGGTCAGTTGATGATAAGGACAGACAACACCACAGTTATGTGGTACATCAACAAACAGGGAGGCACACATTCATATCCTCTATGCCGGCTGGCACTGGACCTATGGGATGTGGCTCTGAGCTACAACATTCAGTTACAAGCAATTTATGTACCGGGAAAAGAAAACATTCTAGCAGACATGTTAAGCAGAACTACCACAGATGCCCACGAATGGATGCTGCATCCGGACATCTTCAAAGCCATCACAAGAGAATGGGGAATACCACAAATAGACTTGTTTGCATCCCCACTCAATCACCAGCTAAAGAAATTCTGCACAAGGACGTACCACCCACTTGCTTGGAAGGTGGACTCCCTATCTTTCAGTTGGAAAAACCTGACAGCATACGCATTCCCACCACTACCTTTGATGCACAAGGTGCTTCTGAAGATCAAAGAGGACCGTCCAAGGATCATTCTGATAGCTCCAGACTGGCCAAGACAGCATTGGTACCCATTGCTGAGGAGCATGTCTCGGGAACAAATATGGACACTACCCCTGATCCTATTACTGTTAACACAGAACAACTACAACATCCTGCATCCAAACCTGAAAACTCTGCAGCTAACTGCCTGGAACATTACATAAGAGCAATTAACCCAAATTTATCCCAAAGGGTTAAAGACATAATCCTAGAGGCTCGTAGACCTTCAACAAGAAAGAACTATGCAGCAAAATGGAAAAGATATCTCATTTGGAGTACTGCAAAGGGAGAAGATGTGTCACTGGTAAACATAGCCAACATCCTGGAGTATTTGGCAGAGCTCTTCCATACAGGCCTGTCCTATTCTTCCATCAAGATACATGCCTCAGCTATTTCAGCAGAATACAGCTTGGATCCTCCTGTCTTCTCTCATCCTCTGCTCAGACAGTTTCTGAGAGGAATTAAAAATGTAAAACCTCCCAGGAAACCACCATTGCCAGCATGGGACCTGAACTTTGTGCTAGAAAAAATGACACTTCCCCCTTTCGAACCAGCAGCAACAGCAGAATTGCAATACTTATCCTGGAAAACTGCTTTCCTGCTGGCAATAACTTCAGCAAGAAGGGTCTCTGAACTACAGGCATTAATGGCAGTGCAACCCTTCCTGATCTTCCATCAAGATAGAGTGTCCATGAGAACAAATCCTACATTTATGCCTAAGGTGGTATCCAGAGTGTCATTAAATCAGGCTATCCACCTACCTACATTCTTCCCAAACCCACAGAACAGGGGAGAAAGACTCTTGCATACCTTGGATGTACATAGACAATTACACTACTACCTGGACAGGACCAAGTCCAATAGAAAAACAGACCAGCTTCTGGTAGCATATGCAACAGGAAAGGAAGGAAAACCAATTTCAAAACAGACAATCTCCAAATGGATAGGAAATTGCATTAGATTTTGTTACTCCTACCATGGAAAGAAAACTCCAGAGAACATCAGGCCTCACTCCACAAGGGCTACAGCCACTACCACAGCTTTCTTACGAGGAGTGGCTACCAAGGACATTATAGAGGCTGCTACTTGGACCTCCGTGCATACATTTGCCAAGCATTACAATTTACCTTTATACTCTAGATCCCGAGCAGGTTTTGCCACTGCTGTTTTGCAAGGGATCCTAGCTACACCATAATCTCTACTCTTTTCCTCCTCCCCTAGTTTAGCTATGGCATTCTACCCATTTGTAAGGACTGCAGATGCATCCTTGAAGGACATAGTACAGTTTTGTACCTACCATAAATGTAGATGTCCGATATGAATGCATCTGCAGTCAGGATTACCCACCCACCTTCCCCTCTGAGGTACTCCTTGGGTATTTGCCATCCTTCAGCTAGCTTGGGGGGGATCTATTATGGTGTATTTGTTTGTATATATGTACATACATGCTTATTTTATGTGTTTGCTCTCTACTATTTGGAAACATTGGCATTTATCCAAATTTAGCCATCCAAGAGGGCACCTGGCATCTGGGGCAAGAAACACTGAGGAAAATGGCGTCGGCTGATGCCTTTATACCCGAAAAACTGCAGCGATGACGTCGGGTGAAGTGCGACACCAGCCGAATCCGGCCGACCGAGGGGCTGCCTGACGATAGGACAACCCATTTGTAAGGACTGCAGATGCATTCCTATTGGACATCTACATTTATGGTAGGTACAAAACTGTACTTTCTTCTTTTTTTGGTGGTCTTTCAATTTTTTTTACCTTATTTCCCAACTATCTGTAAAACTTTTTGGGTCATCAGTAAATTGCTTATTTTGTACTTTTCCTTTATGTTCGTCTACGTATCTTCTAAGTTTTTTTTGCCTGTGCTGAGATTTTTAGTTTATTATTTGCGATAGTGCATACTAGATCCTGATAGGTTCTAATACTGCGCATTGCTTTTATCACGCCTATCTTTGAGTATTTTTGTTGATCTGTTCCCTCTTCTATACTTTTCTAATAATGACACTTCTTGTCTTCGTTGGTTTATAGTTTCCTCTGTTCGATACTTCTGTAATGGTATTCGATTTCTCCCCTTTCTCTCCTTCACTACCCTGTGTTCTTGTGGTAGAACTTTTATCAGTTATTAATTTAGCTGCACAATATCATATTTACTTCTGTTATATTGCATGAATCTCTATGGACAGTCCGAATTACTGTGTTCATTTGTTTTGTCAAACTTCTGACTTTTGGGGTTTTATTGACCTTATGCAGTCTATTTCTTTCATTGAGCTTAATATGTCTATCTGTGTTAAGTCGAGCAGTTATTCTCTTAGCTCGGATTCTTCTAGACTGAGGACACATTTTTTGTTTTCCATTTCCTGTGGGCATTCTATAGAAAGTTCTACATTTACCTGTGGCACATTCTCTTCAATTTCATCCTGTGCCATCCATTGCACTGTCATATGAGAACTCACTGGCCTAACACTCCTCAATATTAACTGCGTCAGAGTTTCCACAGTTGTCTGTTCCTTCATTTACTGTCCAGCTTCAAGTGGATGTTTATACTAATTTTCTGTGGAAGGCTTCAGAAAAACATCTTCATGTGGCACCTGACCAATTGCTTCCCATTCCACTGGCTTCGCCTTAATTTGGAGTTCCATTGCTCTGTCTTACTTACAGTATGCTGAGATGTTACTTTAATGTGTACTTTCCACAACTTATCAGTTGTTTGGCATTATTGACTGACTGTAATCTTTAGCGGTTTACTAGAAAATCATAAAGTTTACAATGGATAGGACAGAAAATATGAAGCAAAGTCATGGACATCCTGCAAAATTCTGGACAGTTGAGAGTGATGTGGTAGGCAGTGGGTATGGGCCTTGTATGTAGAGAAAACAACAAACCCTGCTGTTTTGCTGTTGTAATTCTGGTTTTGCAGGACAAGGGTGCATTTGTGTGAAGTGGGTTGGAACTATGACTAATAGCTGTGACTGTTATTACTATGATCCATTCATTGTTTTATCCCTGCATAGTCAGACCAGATGTCATGGGTATGAGAGGCTGTCCATGAATGAAATGGTATGATCCATTATTGTTTCATCTCTGCATGGTCAAACCAGATGTTATGGGTATGAGATGCTGGCTATGGATGAAATGATTAGCCCTGCTGTTTGCTGTTGTAATTCTGGCATTGCAGGACTTGCATGCATTTAGTTGAAGTGATTTGGAGTACAAGCTGTGACTGATGTTTATTAGTGATAAAAATACATTAATGTAGTCATTATTCTCCTTTTTTTTCCTACCCTGACAGTGTCATACCAGGGTCTATGGCTAGACAGTGGCTGTAGGGATTTCTCTAGGGTTTTGCAGAACTGATGTGTATTTTGGTGAAGCAAGTTAGAGTAGAAGTCGGGACTACTGTTTGAGACTGAAAAACGTTAATGTGACCATTTTTTTTTTTAAACCTATTAGGGCCAAAGTAAATATTATGTGCAGCCATGGGTATGGGGGCTCGGAATGAAACAGTTGAACCTGTTGTTCTAATCCTAGCTTTAAAGGACTGATTGAGAATTTGGGCAACACAGACTGGAGTACACGCTGTGGGTATTGTTCCTGTGAGATAAATTACATTTAATGCAAACATTTTTTTGTCTTGGTAAGGTTAAGTCATATACTGTGTGGGTAGGCCGTGGGTATGAAGGATGTCTGTGGATGAAATGACTGATGTTTGCTGTTGTAATTCTATTTTTACAAGACTAATGTGAATGTGAGTGAAGTAAGCTAGACTACAAGCTGTGGCTACTGCTTGTGTGAGGCAGAAAAACATTAATATAACCAGTATTTTTATCATAATCGGACATCTCAGATGTACAAACAAAGCTTCTGTAGCTGCTTGTTAGGAAAGGCCACATGTGAATGAAAGTGATCTGTTGCTGTTTGCTTAGTTTATACAATTATCAGACATTGTCTTTGCAGGACTAATGTGTGTATTTGTGAGAAACAAGTTGGAATTTTTTATTGTAAATATTATTTGAGTAAAACAAGTATTAAGATAAATTCAGAGCTCTCAGCTGTCTGTAATTTCACAGACTGTCATTGGTTTTGCCTTGCTTTTTAGTCTCTTTCTTAAAAATTTGTGTTTTTTGGTAAATTGCTAAGAACTGTAGTCATTAAATAGTGACAAACATTTGAGTTTGATATTTCGTATCCTTTAGCGTTGTGCACAGTAAGTGACCTTCTTTGGAGGTTTGGTCATCCTCCAGCATTTTATAGTATAAGTGGCTATCTTTGGAGGTCTCAGCAGGATACATATGAAAGCAACCAGTCATTGGCACAGTGTCATAGTGAGTCGAATTGCCATCTCAGAACGTGGCTCTTTGGTTGAGCTCTTGGTTGTGTTGCCTTCTGTGCGGAGGCTGCATGCCTTTGTTCCTGTGGCAAAAGCCACGTACTTCAGACATAAACAGGAAGCAAACTGGTCTAGACCCAGTCAGTTTTGGAAAGAAAGAGAGCTCTTCACAGGGACATTAAGTAATGAGCCCAGAATATTGAATTATTCCACTTTTGGTAATGATGATGCTTAATTTTTTGAGGTCCACCATATCCAACATAACTAAAGCTTTTCTGACAATTTACTGTCCCCACCGATGAAGACCAAGAACCTCCATTCCCTGACTGTACCCTTATGCAGCAACCTTTAACGTTTCTGAATCTTCAGTAGAACAGACAGCCCCTAGTTCTCAACCTCAACTATTCACGGTCTAAATCCAGTAGTCTTCCTCCCACCTTCCTAAGGCTTGCAGCTGAAAAAATCGCTAAACCCCTTGCTCATATATTTAACCTCACTCTCCCCTCAGGCACTGTCTCACCAGCATTCAAGCACAGAGTTATAATCCATCTACCGAAAGTTGATGTCCTTCAAGGATGCATCTGCAGTCATAACATATGGGTTGTCCTGCCTTAGGCAGCCCTTCGGTCGGCCGGATTCCAAAGTCTGGGTCTGGCCTCGGCTGATGTTGCACTTTCCCCGACGTCAGAGCGTCTGGGGTATAAAAGCATCAGCCGACACCATTTTCCTCAGTCTTTCTTGCCGCGCGGTGCCCGAAGCAGAAGCTGTTCGCAAGTGCCGGTCGGTCAGATCCAGAGATTTCAGCTACCGAAGACTTCGAAAAAAGCTAAGTACCCCGTTGGGGACTCTTTCTTGCCTCAGCCGATGTCAAAGTAAATAATTGTTTAACTTGTGGGAAACAAATACCTCATAAGGATTTCCATTCTTACTGCCTTCCTTGCTTAGGCCCAGACCACGACGTATCCGCTTGTTTAGCCTGTGCCTCCTTCAACCAACGGACTCTTAGATGTCGGTCGGAGTTTGCAGAGGAATTTTTTGGAACCGCTTTTGCTTATAAAATGCCGTCGGAGACTCCGACTTCGCATATGGTCAAAAAACGCAAGGAAAAGGACCAACACTCGCAGCCCACAGTTTCAGCTGAAACCACGGCTAGGCCTACCGCGAGTGTCTCGGTTTCGGCTGAAACAGAGTCCACGGCTATTCCTACTACCGAAACCATACTTCCGACCACCGAGGCCCCGGCTGAGTCGGCTTCAGATCTCCCTACCGAAGCTAGTGTTCAGGAATTGTCCGACACCATTCCTTTGGACATTTCTACCCCTGCACGTGGGGCAGCTAGGCCCCCAGCTTCTATGTCTATTAAGGCCTTCTCCAGGGCTAAAGCTGCCAAACTTTCAAAAGCTTTGCCTGCCAAATCTACATCCCAGAGGCCTTCCTCTAGTTCACAGATCCTCAGTCTTGCTGAGGACCTTATCTCCTTAATTAGGGGTTCCCAACCTCACCCAGACAGGGCCTCCCAACCTCCTCCAGACAAAAGGCCCAGGACTGACCCCTCTGAACCCCACTCCTCAAATTACTCCACGGATGGATCTGATTTTTCAGACCACCAGGAAGGGGCCTACTCGCCTTATGAGGATTCAGATGCAGAGGAATCTATCCCTTCGGCCTCCCCTCCTGAAGAATTTTCCTTTGGGGAGACTTTACACTCCATGAGAGAGCACTTTCAATGGCAAGGTCAGGATTTCTCTGATTCTAGAAAAAGATTAAGGACCTTTTTGCATTTGCCCCAGCATAGGCCCTTAGCTATACCTCCTGTTCTAAATGTAATTGGTGATGTGTACAATGATGTCAGTACAGCACCTGATTCTCTTCCTCCGGCCCCTGCCAAACCTGACAGATATTACAGGGTCCCGGATTCTCACTTCCACCTGTATAAAGCCCATGCTGCAGACCCAGAAACTATTTCTCAGGGCCCTAAAGGGGTTGCAGCTGCTACTGCCAAAAATCCCCTACCCTCTGAAAGAGAGTCTAGAGCATTAGAGAGATGGGGGAAAAAAGGTTTATACATCTGCTACCCTTTCTGCCAGGGCATTAAACTGTCAATTCCATATGATACAGTACCAAGAATTTTTGTTAGATCAGCTGAATAAGAAACTTTCTTCTCCTGAACCCGACCGTAAATTCCTTCAGGATTTGGTACACAACTCACAACAGGTTAGTAATCATTTTTTAAAATGTGGCTATGATGCACTGGAGGCTTCATTTAGATCAGCTATGACTGGGGCAGTAATTCGTAGGCATGCCTGGCTGAAGGAGCAATCTTTGCCAGACCATGTCAAGGCTAAACTCCTCGATGCTCCAATGGAGAAACAAAATTTATTTGGCTCCCCTGCACAGGAAATTCTAAAGAAGGTTGAAGAAAAGGCAAAATCTGTGCAAACAGTTAAAGATTTCCTGCAAGTTCAACCTCCGAGGTTCAGCAGAAACTGGCCTACAAAGAATTGGTCCTTTCCAGACTCCTCCAGAGCACAGAGAGGCAGGAACAGGCACCCTAGATGCAGAGGTCAATCGAAGGGCCCCTACAGAGGCCGTCAGTGGCAGCCTGCCAACCAGAGAAGTAGTGCAACAGCTACAACTGCAACCACTACTACAGGACAGACCCAATGACTTGACTCTGATTCCGCCTGCCAGGGATCAACTGGAAGCACCCTTGGGCGGAAAGCTGGCTTTATTCTCAAAAAACTGGCATTGCATTACAAAGGATACATGGACATTGCAAATAATAGACAAAGGATACAGGTTTCACTTCCACACTGTGCCAAAAAGAAGCGGAATGCCAAACCTTCCACCAAACCAGAAGGCAGAGGCTTTAAGACAAATCAGCAATTTACTTCAGATGAAAGCTATAGAAAGGGTACCATCTACAGAACAAGGCCAAGGATTTTACTCCAGACTATTCCTTGTACCAAGAAAAGAAAACCAATGGAGGCCTATTCTCGACCTGTCTGCACTGAACACTTATCTCATTGTGCCAAAATTCAAAATGCTGACCCTACAGCAACTTCTTCCCATGTTGGGCAAGGAGTCTTGGCTGGTGACTCTAGATCTCAAGGAGGCATACCTGCACGTCCCTATCCGACCAGATTGCAGAAGACACCTCAGATTTCTTGCAGGATCAGAGCATTATCAATTCTCAGCATTGCCCTTTGGCTTATCTACTGCGCCCAGAGTATTCACGAAATGCCTGGCATCAGTAATTGCACATTGCAGACTTCAGGGAATTCAAATGTATCCATACCTGGACGACTGCCTAATACAAGCGGACAACAAGAAAAAATTGTTAAAGGACTTGGCCTATGCCATACACCTGCTACAGACCTTGGGATACACAGTCAACATCCAAAAGTCAAGACTAGTACCATCCCAAAGGATAACCTTTTTGGGTGCGGATCTGGACACAATCACCCAGATGGCTTTTCTCACAGAAGAAAAACAACTTCCAGATTACTTCATGATTCTGACAAGACAAACTCAGCTTACTGCAAGGAAAGTCCTGCAGGCCCTGGGTTACATGGCACCCTGCATAATTTTAATTCCACATGCCAGGTTGCATATGAGGAAATTACAATGGTACCTAAGGAATGTATGGTCTCAACACAGTCACAGTCTAGAAACCATGATACCAATCATTCCATGCCTTCAAAAGGAATTCCTGTGGTGGGCTCAGGCCTGCCAGTCCAACAGAGGGTTGCCTTTCAACAAACCAAAAACAAGGCAGACCATCACCACGGACGCCTCAGACCGAGGATGGGGAGCACACATGGAGGACAAACGTATCCAAGGCCTATGGCCTCAAGGGCAGCTAGGCATGCACATAAACCAAAAGGAAATGCTGGCAGTGAGGCATGCAATCGAGGCATTCAGACCCTTCCTCCAGCAAGGACATCTGTTAATAAGGACAGACAACACCACGGTCATGTGGTACATACACAAACAGGGAGGTACACATTCCTACCCTCTATGCCGGATGGCTATGAATCTGTGGAACCTATGCCTGAATCTCAATATCCAGCTGCAGGCCAAATTCGTACCAGGAAAAGAAAATACACTAGCAGACAGCTTAAGCAAAACTACCATGGATGCACACGAATGGATGCTGCATCCAGACATCTTCAAACTCATAACGAGGACATGGGGAATGCCAGAGATAGATCTGTTTGCCTCCCCACTCAACCACCAACTGAAGAAATTCTGCTCAAGGACATACCACCCACAAGCCTGGAGGGTGGACTCTCTCTTTCAGCTGGAATGCCCTAACAGTTATATGCCTTTCCACCTCTCCCATTGATGTACAAGGTTCTACTGAAGATCAGGGAGGAACAGCCAAAAGTGATACCAATAGCTCCGGACTGGCCAAGACAACACTGTTACCCACTATTGAGAAGCATGTCTCAGGCAAATTCATGGCCTCTTCCCCTATGGCCTCTTCTTCTAACGCAGAACAATTTCAAGACCCTGCATCCCAACTTGAAAACATTGCAGCTAACTGCCTGGAAAATTCCTTAAAACCCAACCAAACTGTTTTATCTCAGAGGGTGAAGGACATTATCCTGGAGGCTTGCAGACCTTCCACAAGAAAGACATACTCAGCTAAATGGAAGAGATTTCTCAGTTGGAGCACATCAAAGGGCACAGATGTCACAGTGGCAAACCTAGCACACATCCTGGAATACTTAGCAGAATTGTTCCACAATGGCCTGTCTTATTCTTCCATTAAGATTCATGCTTCAGCAATTTCAGCAGAATACAATATGGATCCACCTATCTTCTCACACCCTCTTCTCAGGCAATTTTTAAGAGGGATCAAAAATGTTAAACCTCCAAGAAGACCCCCTCTACCTGCATGGGATCTCAATTTTGTGCTGGAAAAACTGACACTACCTCCTTTTGAACCAGCAGGATCAGCAGACCTACAGTTTTTATCTTGGAAAACTGCATTCCTTCTGGCAATCACTTCAGCAAGAAGAGTATCTGAGTTACAGGCATTAATGGCAGTGCAGCCTTTTCTTATTTTTCACCAGGATAGAGTGTCCCTAAGAACCAATCCTACTTTCATGCCAAAGGTGGTATCTAGGGTATCCTTGAACCAAGCTATTCACTTTCCTACGTTCTTCCCTAACCCACAGAACAAAGGGGAAAAACTTTTGCACACCTTGGATATACACAGACAACTACGCTACTATTTGGACAGAACGAAAACAAACAGAAAAACTGACCAACTTTTTGTAGCATATGCAACTGGGGTGCAAGGAAGAGCAATTTCCAAACAGACAATTTCAAAATGGATAGGAAATTGCATTCGCTTTTGCTACTCCTTTCATGGAAAGACAGTTCCTGAAAATATCAGGCCTCACTCCACAAGGGCCACAGCCACCACTACAGCTTTCCTACGAGGGGTGGCTACCAAGGACATTTTAGAAGCTGCTACTTGGAGCTCCGTGCATACATTTGCCAAGCATTACAATCTACCTTTATACTCCAGATCCCGAGCAGGGTTTGCAACTGCAGTACTGCAGGGGATCTTAACTACACCATCCTTCTCTTAGTACCTCCTCCCCAGATTGGCTATGGTATTCTACCCATATGTTATGACTGCAGATGCATCCTTGAAGGACATAGTACAGTTTTGTACCTACCATAAATGTAGATGTCCGATAGGTATGCATCTGCAGTCAGGATTACCCACCCTCCTTCCCCTCTGTGGTATTCCTAGGGTGCTTACCCCTCTTTCAGCTAGCTGGGGGAATCTATTATGGTGTATTTGTTTGTTTATATATGTATATAATTTGCAAATGTTTGGAACTTTTCAGCATTTATCCAAATTTAGCCTTCCTAGAGGGCACCTGGCATCTGGGGCAAGAAAAACTGAGGAAAATGGGGTCGGCTGATGCTTTTATACCCCAGACGCTCTGACGTCGGGGAAAGTGTGACATCAGCCGAGGCCAGACCCAGACTTTGGAATCCGGCCGACCGAAGGGCTGCCTGAGGCAGGACAAACCCATATGTTATGACTACAGATGCATACCTATCGGACATCTACATTTATGGTAGGTACAAAACTGTACTTTTCTAATGGTTTGAAGGATTCTAGGCCCATGTCTACTGTGTGCCCTATTACCAAGATATTTGAAAAACTTCTATACAAGTAACTAATTAAGCACATTAACAACTGTGGCCTGTTGTGTGATGCACAGCATGGTTTTTGCAGTGCATTCAGTACTTTTACTGCCCTGAAAATGGCAACTGATACCATGTATTACAACCTGAATGAAGGATTTATTATTGCAGGTCTTTTTGTTGTTGTGACAATCAAAAGACTAAACTTTAGAGAGAACACCATTTGCTGGTTTCATAGCTCTCTAACAGACAGAACGTTCCATGTTAGTAGCAATGTTTCATTGTCTACTGCTAGTAAACGTAATTCAGGTGTATTTCAAGGGTCTGTGTTTGGTTCTCTTCTCTTGTCTCTCTATTAATGATCTCTCCCTAGAATTATCAAATCTTAATTATTTATGTATGCAAATGATATGCTGCTCCTGCAATCCAGTACAAGCCACTCTGACCTGCAAACCAAGTTAAAGGGCAATTTCAGTTATACACCTGGTCCACGACTAATTAACCGTAAGAAAACCAATGTTGTGGTCTAGGCCTAATACTCCACCCTACCATCTTCTTTACCGCACACACAGATTTTGCAACTAATAAAGTCCTTGCTCAATAAAAATTATGTTATAAGAACGGTCACCTCCTTTCACTTGCTGCTCACAGGGCCATTGCTAAAAATATTTTAATACCAAAGCTTGAATATGGCCTTCCTTTTCTCATTATGCATTCAGCCCACAATGCCCAGAGAATACAGATTGCTGTGGATAAAATCTGCAGATTCTTTCTATTAGCAGACCCACACCCCAGATGCACCATTGCAGTTTACTAAAACATTCCAAATGACTTTCAGTGGCTCATCAGGCAACTGTTCTTCAAACTATTTGTAATTCACAAAGTACTAAATCATGGTCACTGCCCTCCATTATGGGTGAAACTACCTTTACAAGACTATCTTTATATGTGCTCAGAAGTACACAGAATGGACAGCAGTTTCACTCTAGTATGCTCTCTATTTAAAACTGTTGTAGGGAGACAGAGAGAGAGAGTGTCTTTTCTAAACTGGAACCCAGCTACCTGGAACCATTTGCCTATAGACGTCAAAAATGTAGAAACCATTCAAAGCTTTAAAGATGCACTAAAGAGCATCTGTTTAACAAGTGTACTTGCAACTGCTACTATGACAGTGGTTAGATAACTTGCCATCCCATATCATGATTGCTAAAACACATTTAATAAACTTTTCTCACCCTTTTAATGTGACGTCTTATAAGCAAACTACATGTGTTTAGCAATTTATGTATTCTATATGACTGCACTGTATTTTATGCTCATCTTGCCTGCATTTTATATGCAACTTTGTTTCTTTATTGCCGATGCACTAAGTAAGAGTAACATGAAAAGATCCTGTCTTTATTCAGTCTTACTATGTTCTGAATTTTGATATATACTCAGTTTGTATATGTTGATTGAAAGACCGTGATATATTTTCTGCTTTTTTAACTTGAATCGTGCCTGAAAAGGTTCAGTAGACCAATTCTCTTACTCAGTAAACAGACAGTAAGTAAATAGTAATATATACATGTACACGTGTGTGTGTGTGTGTGTGTGTGTGTGTGTGTGTGTGTGTGTGTGTGTGGCTGCTTGTCACCAGCATTAACACACACAGTCTATATATGAATGTTTGTTTTTATGCATACACACATAGGTGCATAATATATGTGTATGCATACATATGTATCTTTGTGTCTCACTACAGGTCGAAATATGAGCTGCCAAACTGAGTTAGCCCATCAGTTTCACAGTTCACTGAAATTAGGATTGTGAGTGTTATTGCAAGGTGGGGCAAAGACTGACATCTTCTGAGAGGCTGTGCTACGTCTGGAGTTCAATTATTTGGTGAGGGAGCAAAGCCCTTTGTAGTCGAGGTGCAGAAGGGATTATCTTATAGTAATGAAGCTAGCCCATTATCAGTGAAATGCTGATTTTGAAAAGCTTGATCTGAAGTACTTAACTTCATTTGATCATCAACCTGTGGGTCTTCGGATCCGACACAGCAGATTTACCAGCTTCTGAGCCAAGCTTTAAGCTCCTCCGCTTACCCATAACACCCCTGCATCTCCTTCCTTCCCTCAGATCTCATTTGCTGCGGCTTTGCCAAGCATCATGATTCTGAGCTCCAGGCATTGGTAGGCAAGTTTTTGGCTATTTTTCTGGTGGAGTGTTAGTTTTTGTGAGTGTAGGTAGGTTAGTTAGTCTTTTGTCTTTCCTCCCCTTCATGTCGCATCGTGATTTTCCAAAAAACATAAAAAATAATAAATTGTTGTTGTTTCTGGTAGTGGAGTGTAGGCCTATTCCCCCTTCCTGTCCTTACGTGTGAGTGTGTGGGTTTGTGTCAGGGTTGGGTAGCTTAAAATCGTTTATGGTACAATTGTACTTTTTTTTTTTTTTTTGTTAGAATGTGGCAGATCAGGCCAAATTAGTGTTAGTGCACAGTGTGCGTCCATAAGTTGTCCCCTGCGTATGGCCACACACTGTTCGTTGTGTGTTTGGGGGCAGCCCATTTGTCAATGGACTGCCTTATTTCTGTGGGGTTCAACCCCAGGGCCCTTAAGGACCGTAGGGCGAAATTGATTCTGAAGGGGCTTCTCCCTACTATGGAGACGGCTGCCTCTTCTTCTGTGGCGGTCACGGCTGTGACCGCACCTTCTACATCTGCCGTTGTTTCTTCCTCGCCCTCCCAGGCCAGGACTCCACTTCCTGGACTGAGGCCTGTGGACAGGGAGTCAAGAAAAGAGAGGAAAGAGAGAAAGAGACAAAGGGAGGAAGAGGTCCCCGGACAGGTCGGATCTGGCAGGTCCTCCTCTCATGCAGTTAGCTGTTTCCAGGCCAGCTTCTCCTCGGCTCCGATCACCAAGATTTTTGCCAGAGGAGCTTAGACCTCCTTCCAGGGCCTCCGTACACCAGCCCTCCCGGCTGGCGTCGGTGGCCTCTTCACAATCCATGAGGAGCTTATCCGAAGCAGACATGGACAAGATGATGCGAAGGTTCATTCGCACCCAGATTCAGATGATCCTGCCAGTCCTCTCTTGCTCCCTTTTTTTCACCCCAATTTCTCCTTCTCCGGTCAGACCACTAGTATCGGAGTTCTTGGATCTGAGAGGTCAAGGAGTCGGCGCCAGTGGTACCAGTTACCTCGACACTGGCTGTTTCCTTGAGTGCATCGGATCCGACTTGGTCAGACTCCAGTGGCTCTCGGAGCCGAAGCCTGGGCGTTTGATCAGAGGGGTTGGGTCTTTCTCCTCTGGCTCTGACTCTAGGCCTACCCCTTGGTATCTCAGCTCTGTCAGGTTCAGTTCTGATCCCCACGTCAGACTCCGAGAGAGCAGCTTCTCTTTCATTGTCCTGAGCGACTTGATCTCCCTCCGCATTTAATGTGGTGGAAAGGGTTCTCTCCACCGGATCAAAGCCCCTGACCATCTCTTCTGAGTCCACCCCGACTCCCTCTCTTCTGGATACGTCTTCCACCATCTTGCCCATACAGGGACAGCCTGTGCTCAAGGTGCCCCAGACTGTTCCACCTGAAGAACAACATGTAGTTCGTGAGTCCTCTCCGGAGAGTCCCACCGAAGAGGTTCCTCACAAACTGAAATGCAAAAAGAGGCACGTGGACTCCCTCCGAGTCCCTCAGAGGATACTGATTTGGAGGAAGTGGAAGGTTTCCCCAGATCACCCTCTGAGGATGTCTCCTTTGGAGACATCATGGAAAATCCTGCACCAGTGGAGGGGTTGGTCTGCCCCCAAGCCTTCCTCAGACGAGTCGGTATTTCTGGAGGCCTTCGACACGGGCCCATGTACCTCTTGAGTGTCCTCCCCCTCCGATCCCTTGGTGAACCTGATTACCACCAGGGCATGGAAGGAGCCGGACACCATGGAGTCAATTCCCAAACATCCTGATAAGATCTTGAGCCCTCCAGATGATAGGCCAAGTTGGAACAAGGCGTCCCCAGTAGACGCCATGGTGGTAGTAGCTGCCACTAAAAAGGAACTAGCCTAGGAAAGTTCTAAGGTCCATCCCCCTGACTGAGAGTCCAGGGAGATGGATCGTCTGGGAAAGCGGACATATGCTTCAGCCTTCGTTTCTATAAGAGCGCTGAATTATTTGGCCCATGTTACCAGACTACAGCGTGACCTGGTCAAGGAATACACTGAGTCCCCCCCCAGACTCCATGTTACCAGAGGATAAACGCACATTCTCTGCATGAATGGCCACTCTTAAAGTGGTAACAAATATGTCCATGCACCTCCTCTCACATGCTAGTAAAGGAGCAGCATGGGCGTCCGGGTCCGATGTTGCCATGAGACGACACGCCTGGCTTAGGCTATATGTAACTTTGCAGAACCCTTTAAGGCATCTTTTGCGAATGCCCCTTATGATGGGTCTTCCTTGTTTGGGAAGAAGGTTTGCAAAACATTAGTCCAGAGTGAGAAGGATGGGAAGACTCTGTCTACCATCGGGATCCGCTTCTCTAACCCCCAAAGATCCTTTTCCAAGAATCAGCGGGGGCAAAAGATGATGTGGTTCTGGAAGTCTCAGTATTCCTGGGACACTCAGGACTCCTTTTCCCTGAGAGGAGGGCAAAGATGCAGGTCCAGAGGCTGGGGGGATTCGAAGAACTTCATGTCCAAGAAGTGTTCTCGGACAGACCCATGCAGCAGCCTTGAGTGATTGCCAGACTGCTCTGCTCTGGAGACAGTCGGGGGTCATCTTTCAATGTACCTCTCGGCATGGGAGTCCATATCAACAGACTGTTGGGTGCTTCAATAATATCCAGAGGTTATGAAATTCCTTTAGCGACTCCTCCCCTCCCCCAAAACACCTCCCGGACGTTCCACCCGTGCAAAGGGAGGCTGCAGCACTCAAAGTAGAAAAGCTGCTAAACAAAAGGGTCATCCAGCCTGTCCCCCCCAGATCAGTCCGGATCAGGCATCTGTTTCAGGCTCTTTTTGGTGCCAAAAAAGACGGGGGACTTGAGGCCTATTCTGGACCTTACCTCTCAAAACCTGTCAGTTGCCAAAGAGAAGTTCCTCTGCAATCCATTCTGCCTTATCTGCAGGAAAACGACTGTATGTGCTCAATAGACCTCCAGGATGCGTTACCATCACATAAAGATGCACAGGCACTCCAGGAGATCCCTCCACTTTCAGCATGGGGCCAGTCACTACCAATGCCCAGCCCTACCTTTTGGTCTCACCACAGCCCCCAGGGTGTTCACCAAGGTGATAGCGGCAGTAGTGGCTCATCTGAGGCTTTAGGGCATACAGGTCTACCCGTACCTGGACGATTGGCTCCTTACCGCTCCCACCAGGTGTCTACTTTGTCAAGTGAAGGACTATTTCTGGAAGTTGTCAGACTCGCTGGGCATTACAGTCAACATATCCAAGTCTTCTCTGGACCCTGTTCAGGTCCTAGATTATATAGGTGCGAGAATCGACACATTACAAGCCAAGGTCTTTCTGACTCCAGAGAGGGTCTAGAACTTACGACTTCATGAACTAATGATCCGTCAGTCTCATCTTCCTCCAGCCAAGATAGTTTTATGAGCCCTGGGTTCCATGGAAGCCATCATTACTCTTCTTCCCTGTGCTCGTCTTCATGTGCGGGTTCTGAAGTGGACGCTAGCAGTCCAATGGTCCTTATTGGATCTGCCATTGACACATCTTATTCACATCAGCAGCGCATGCAGGAAGTCCATCCTCTGGTGGTTACACTCCCTGGAGAATAGTAGAGGGATGGTCATTTATCACAGCACCTCCCCAAGCCACGGTGACCACGGATGCCTCCTGGTTAGGGTGGAGGGGCATTGCTCGGGCAGGACAGTCCAAGGCACATGGTCCCTGAACAAGACCAAA
>NC_056731.1:1377316151-1377431151 GCF_019279795.1 Protopterus annectens
ACTGAGTATGTGCGAGCTTGACTTCCATTTTGTAGTAAGCTGTTGAGATGTAAGCATATATGTCTGTAAGGTCTGTCTGTTAATCAGTTTGTTTATATTTTATGATACTGCTATTCGTCCTGATGTGTTTTTATCGATTAAAGCATCTAAACGAAATACCCCGCCTGCTTGTCATCTGTGTTAGAGTGGGACGAGCGACATTGTGTCAGAAGCGGCATATCTAAAAGGGTATGGTGTTAAAGGAAGCATGGTCAAAACGACTTGTCAGAAAGAGCTCCAGTTTCTCCCATTTGAGTCCAAGAGGCACCCGGTTGACATTGGAGGAATATAGAGGAGTGAATCACTGCATAATTCGCAAAACAGAAACGAATTACAGATAATAAAATTTGCTCAAACTATTTCTTATTCACAAAGTATGAAACGAGGCATACAGAATGTTCTAAACGGTATTTGAATAAACCGATATGTCCGATATTGATAAAAATATTCGAATTGCTACAGTCCGAATTGCATAAAACGAATAAAATAAGAGGAAATGACTGCATTTTCGCTAAGCACTTATTTTTTATGTTGAAGATATCCGAGTTATCAGAAGTGTATAAAGTGTTTGCATGTTTGTGCAGTAGCATATTTCACAAAGTACAGTATTTCAAAGAGTTTATTGTGCATTTGAATGTTATTACAAGCTCACAGAACAGTTTGTTTATACATAATTACGAGGGCCATATTTTCAGTGTGTTTGTGCATACTTTGAGGGCATGGCAGACGGATGTTGAAAACCCATTACACTTGTGTTTGACGATAATATTACAGAGAACTAGAGTGTGTTTGAGCAAGCGAACAGCCTTTTCGTACAGGCTGCATTTTCTGATAAAGGTGACCGTACAAAGGCATTTATTCTGCTTAATTTAGCTGGGTCAGTAGCCATAGAAAGGGAACATTTTGTGTTTGGACCTGCGGTCTATGCAGGAGAGGGGGAAAACTATCATATTGTTGTACCGGCTGAGTCAAGGGAGGACCCTGAGTGCTTAAAACGTGAACTAATGTGTAACCCCCAGACAAATGTTACAAAGGAAAGGCATTTATTTTATACAAGAGATCAAAAGCTTGGCAAAACTTTTGCAGCATATGTAATGGACTTGAGAAACAAGGCTGAAACCTGCAGATCTGGTGATTTAAGGGATGAGTTGATAAAGACAGACTTGTGTGCGGTATAAAAGATAATGCTGTAAAAAAGATTTTGCTTTGTGACAGTGATTTAACTTTGAATGAGGCCATTGAGATTTGTCAGCTATAGGAGCTCACAGAACAGCATGCACATGTACTTACAAATGAGAGATGCGCACTTACAGAGCTCATGTTGATAGTATGCAGCACCTGATTAAAAGAAACAGGCCCAAGCACATGGCAGTAACTGTAGTCCCTGCAGCACCCACTGGTAAACCCCAGAGCTTTCCAGCAAATTCCAGAGTTCGCACAATTTCAGTGAAGCATAAGAATGAGGGTGCATGCTTACCCAGTTTCATTGCCAGTTGTCGTAATTGTGGTGGAAATCATGACTCTAAAAGGGAGAAATGTTTAGCTTTTGGTCAGCAATGCCACAGATGCACTAAGTGGAATCATTTCTAGAGGTTTTGTAAATCAAATGACCCACATTCTTTTATTAAAGGAAACATTTTAAGGAACAAGTTGATTAGTTAGAAAGCCGCAGCCCTACTCTTTATGTTGATGGTGTGTCAGTGCTTCATGAAACAGTTAATGCAGTAGATTTAAGGGAAAAGAATGAAGTATTTTGTACTGTTCGCATAAATGGAAAACCCATTGACCAAAAGTTGACACAGGTTCCAAGTGCAGTGTTATGTCAGCGCAAACATTTGCTCTAGTGTGTCATGGTGAAAGGCTTGATTTGTAAAGGTGTTCGAATCTTGTTGCTTATGGTGATGAAGAAATTCAGACTGAAGGCTTAGTAGTGCTTCCATGTTACTCTGCCGGGAGATGCTACACCTTGTTATTTTATGCGGCTAAGAGGCACGTTCAGTCATTATTAGGGCTCAGAGACCGTTTGAAAATGGGATTGCTTTCATTTAATAAGGAAGTCCATCAGGTTAGCTTGAAAGACCACTACTTCCAATTTCGCCCAGTACATCTTTTCTACCTATGGTAATCTTTTTTAAGACAAACTAGGGAAACTTCCAGTTGTATAATCCATTAAGTTGACCCAGATGTTAGTTCAGTTATCAAGACGGGTCGGAGAGTTCCAATAGCCATGCAGGACAGAGTCAAAACCAAGTTAGATAAAATGGTGTGACAAGGTGTTTTGTCCAGTAGGTTCATCAACTCCAACTGAATGGGTATCGTCCATGGTGGTAGCTCATAAGAAAAGCTCAAATGATATCAGAATATGTATTAATCCGCAGTATTTAAACAAAGGACTAAAAATACCTCATCATCAAATGTGTACAGTCAAAGAAGTCGCAGCTCTGATCCCAAATGCCACTGTTTTTTTCTGTCTTAGATGCAGAGAGTTCATTTTGGCAAATACAGCTTGACAGGAAATCCTTATTGCTAACTACTTTCAGTACTCCGTTTGGAAGGTACAGATTTTTGAGAATGCCATTTGGGATAAATTTTGCGTGGGAAGTCTTTCAACATGCAATGGAGCAACTTTTTTCTGGGTATCTTTGCTATTATAGCAGATAACATATTAGTAGGAGGTAATGGTGAAGCTGAGCATGACAGAAACCTCAGAAAAGTTCTGGAAAGAGAACGTAAAATGAATCAAGCTCAGTCCACAGAAATGCAAATTCAGGCTACAAGAGGTTACTTATGTTGGTCATTTATTTAGTAGTTCAGGCCTATGACTAGACCCTTCATAGTAAGCAGCCATTCTCAAGATGCCAGCTCCAGACAGTGTTAAGCTCTGCAATGTTTTCTTGGCATGGTCAACTATCCAGGCAAGTTCATTCCTAGACTTGAGCCAACTATCAGCACCGCTTAGAGATGTATCCTGGTCTTGGTTAGAGCAACACCAAAGACCATTTGATATCCTGAAAAAAAGAATTGCTAGTCCACCAACTCGGATACTGTGATGTTCACAAGCCAGTTGCTCTTTCATGTGATGCTTTGAAATTTGGTCTTGGTGCAGTCACTCTACAAGATGATCAACCTGTTGCCTATGCATCGAGAACTCTTTCCAAAACTGAAATGCGATATTCTCAGATCAAGAAAGAGCTTTGGGCAATTGTTTGCTTGTTCGATGTTCCATGATTGTTTATGGTAGACCCATCCAGATTGAAACAGACCACCAACCTCTAGTCACTATCTTGAGAAAGCCTATGCATTTAGCACCAGCCAGATAGCAATGCATGTTGCTAAGATTGCAAAAGTAAAATTTCACTCTTGTCTACAAGAAAGACAAACTTCTTTATCTTGCTGATACATTATCCAGATCGCCCAGAAAAACCACTGAACAGCATGAGAATGGGAACCTTGATTTTGAAGTCATGGAAGTGAGAAATTTTTCTTCCACATGTCTTGATGAGCTGAGAGATCACACAGCCACACATCCAGTTTTACAAAGACTCAACCAATTTATCAATCAAGGATGGCCGTCAAAGCTGTTCAGTTTACCTCAAGAAGTGCAACCTAATTTTCCATACAGAGATGAGATTTTGTCTGACAATGGTATCATTATGAAAGGTCCACAAGTAATTGTTCCAAAGTCCTTGCAACAAGAGTACATTACTATCTTACATTGTGGTCACCCTGGAATTGACTCTACCAAAAGAAGGGTGAGAGGACTAGTATTTTGCCCTTCTATGTCGCAAGACATTGAGAGTACTTTTATCTTATTCCATATGTAATAGTATTAAGCCACATCAATGGAAAGAACCACTTCACCTAAACCAGATTCCTGAACTACCTTGGTCGACAGTAACCACCGACGTTTTCAAGTGGAATGGTCAACATTATTTGGTGTTAGTAGACTCTTACTCCATTTGGTTGGAGATTGACCTACTTCCTAACCTAGCATCCATGTCATTACTAAGTCAAAGCGTCATTTTGCAGTCCATGGTAGTCCGCACAAAGTTATCTTCGACAGTGGCATCCAGTTCACAAGCCAACAGTTCGAAAGATTTGCTGAAGAATGGGACTTTATTCATGTCACGAGTAGCCTGAGTATCCGCAGTCAAATGGTTTGGCAGAATGTGCAGTTCAAAGTGCAAAACAGTTTCTGAAGAAATCAAAACAAGAACATAGTGATGTTTTCCTGAATCTCAGAGACATTTCTCATCATAAACTGTTTGGTTCACCTGCTCAGAGACTTCTGCCAAGACAAACCAGAATCCACATTACCAATCAGTAGTTAATTGTTGGGTCCATTTGTCAAGAACAATAGGTCAGTGAAAAACAATCTGTTGAAGAGTCGTTTAACCCAGAAGTCCTACTACTATAAGACCAGCAAACCGATCAATCCATTATGAGAAGGAGAAGTGGTAAGGATGCAAGTATCCAATGGTTATGATCAGATTGGAGTCATGAGTATTTACCCAGAGCCAAGATCATACATTGTGGAATCACGAGGAGCAGAGTGTAGGTGGAATCGGAAACATTTGATGCCATTGTCCGAGCCTGTACCACAGCATAGCCTGTGAGAAAGACTCTTTATCTCAGAGTGAGTTGTCTGGTGTTCCAATTCCAGGGGATATTCCCATTCCTGTGATGAATTCTGAAGTTCCTGATAAGAGTTGATCACCGAAGACTCTCCCCATTGCTATATTCCGTTCAGATTGTTAAGTTACCAGATCCGGTTGCATCACCAGACCATGTGACAGATACACGGCAACTTGGGAATGAACATTGTGTTTTGTTTCTAATGTTGGTAATAATGCATGTCTAACTCCAATGTTTTTAAGAGGGAGAATGTAGATCTGTGTGTGTGTGTGTGTGTGTGTGTGTGTGTGTGTGTGTGTGTGTGTGTGTGTGTGTGTGTGTGTGTGTGTGTGTGTGTGTGTGTCTTCAAGAAGCTATCCAAGGGCTTGCTTGCACAAGTGTATAAATACTGAGCACGTATGAGTCTGACTGCCATTTTGTAGTAAGCTGTTGAGATTTAAGCATGTATGCCTGTAAGGTCTGTCTGTTAACCAGTTCTTTTATATTTTACGATGCTGGTATCCGTCCTGATGTGTTTTTATGCATTAAAGCATCTAAACTAAATACCCCACCTGCTTGTCATCTATGTAATAGAGGGACAAGGGACAAGCCCCTAAGGCAAAACACCTCAGAACCTAATGTCCTAGTCATAGGCGACTCAGTAGTGAGACACAGATGATGTCCCCCTAACCACGTTGGACAAGGAAAGGTGATGGTCAGCTGTCTGTCAGGTGCCAGGATCCATAAAATTATGCACGCACACAAGTCACTCAGCAACAATTACAGTTATGATTCTGTCATAGTATATGTTGGAGTGAATTACTTGAGACATACCTCTGTGGACTGTATAAAGAAAGACATGACTGAACTCTCAGATTGTGCCCCTGGCAGGTATGTCCCTAACCCTAAATATCATTCTACCTTCACCTAGGATGATGCAACAATGCAGACAAAAAATGATTGATGTTATGTGATCCTATCTCGCCTACATTCTGACTGATGGGTTCGGAGCCGATCCTCGGCTCCGACTCGGCACGCTTATGCCAAAGAACGAAGTCTCTTATTGGCTGAGCTTACTATATCCCAGGATGCACCACTACCAGTCCCCCAGATCTCGTTTGCCGCTAACAAGCAAAGACGTGGTCTCGAGCTGGCTGAGCTAAGTAGTGTTTTCTTCACTTACTTTCCTGTCAGGAATTTCCTAAAAATTCAACAAAAAGCTGTTTTAACAGCTATCTCGTGTTTTTGTGTATGAGTGGATATTTTCTGTTTAATATTTGTGTGGTGATTGCGTTTTTCTGACTAGAGGTCCCCTTTGAGTGGAAGGGCCTTCCCCTGTCAGTCCGTTGTTGTTCAAGTCCCGTTTATTTAGGGGCTCTTGGATCCCTTTAGTTACTTTTGTCTATTTGTGACAGCCTTTGGTTAAAAAAAAAAAAAAAAAAAAAAAAGAATTTTTTCTGTGATATTTAGTGTGTTTGATTTTGCTAGTTCACTAAATTGGTTGCCATAATGTCACAGGCTCCTAGGCCTTCAGGTTTTAAGAAGTGCACTAAGTGCAGTTTCAAAATGTCAATAACAGATGACCATTCTCTCTGTGTGTACTGTTTGGGCGCCAAACATTTGCAGGAGTCCTGTAGCGTGTGCCACGCGTTTTCCTCGAGGGTCCTCCAAGAGAGGAAAAATAAACTTATTTTAAAAGGCCTTATTAAACCCTCATTTGAAGAGGCTTTAGCTTCCTCTCCTTCTCCTGCAAAGAAGAAAAGGGCGTCGGCTCCGACCAGCCCATCGGAACCGACCGCCAAAAGACATAGGCAGGCTTCTCCTTCGGCTCCACGGACTTTGGAGCCGAGGGCGGAACGGTCTGCCTCGATGCCTCCAGCCTCGACTCCTCTGGGTTCGGAGCCGACGGCTGGGGCCTCGAGAGGCGGGTCATCTTCATCGGCTCCACTGATCTTGGAGCCGATGAAGGTTGTCCGCTCAGACACTTCCTCCTCGGCGCCGAAGCCCTTCGCACCGATGGAAATTGGTTTGGACACTCCGGCGCCGATAATTATCGAGTCGATTCAGAGCCGGGTCCCCTAGTCCCTTGGAGCCGTTGGAGAGGCCTACTCGGACCCGTTCGGTCTCTTCCAGGTCATCAAGGATGTCAGATTCGGACATAGACAGGGTACTCCAAAGACTTTTCCAGTCCCCAGTCTTTCAGAAATTTGTTTCGCTCCGACCCAATTGGCTTCGGAGCCGATAGCCCATTCCATTGCCATTCCTCCTCCGACCGCTGCTCCGTTGGAGCAGGTGCTGATGGAGCCAGTGGAGATCCTAGGGTCGGCTCCGACCCTTACTCCAACCCCGGCCTTCGGGTCCGAGTTTAGCACACGGACTTCTTCGGCCGGGCCCGGGGGTGACGCTGGGACCAATGCTGTCGGTTCCAAGCCTCCCTCTCGGTGCTTCGGCCGCGGGACTTCCATCTGCTATCATGGCTCCGGAGACTGGACCCTCCCAGGATTCTGGGGGTCTGGCCTTCAGAGCTATGAGGAGTGCCTTGGCCAAATCTTCTTCGGCCATCTCTATGGCTTTACCGGCACCTTCCCTGGGCATGGAGACTGGGTCTTTGGCAGTTCCCCTGTCTCTAGGCAGCGGAGCCCCGGGGCCTGAGGTTACCCCCACTGGGGGTTCCCCTCCTCCTGAGGGTCTTTCGGAGTTGTCTTCGGAGGAGCCCCCAAGGAAGAGATTGTGCAAGAGGAAGCACGTGGACTCCCCCGATGAGTCTCTTACATCGGACACTGATCTTGATGATGCGGAGGGGTCCCCAAAGTCGTCCTCGGATGATGTCTCATTTGCAGACATTCTAGAGATCCTCAAGCAATGAGGCGGCTGGAATTCCAAACCCCCCTCCGCTGATGAGTCGGTGTTCCTCAAGGCCTTCGGGGCTCAGCCCTCCACCTCCTGGGTGTCTCCGCCCTTGACGAGCTCCTGGATTTGGTTTGTCGGAGGCGTGGGAACATCCAGATACTGTGGAACCAGTGCCTTCTCGCCCTAACAAATTTTTGTCTGCCCCACCCGAGAAGGAGTTCTTAACGAAAGGCGTGGCTGTAGATGCCATGGTGGTGGCATCTGCTACCCAGCAGGACGTGGCAGAGGCTTCAACGTCCGTCCATCCTCCTAATAAGGAGTCTAGGAGCATGGACGCACGGAAGCGCACCCTGACTTCAGCGGCCTTTACTCTGAGGTCCCTGAATTATTTGGCACATTTCACCAGACTACAGAGGGATCTGGTCAAGGAGCTCTCAGACTCCCTCTCAGGTAACCTACCTGAGCAGCTAGCCCAGTCGGTTAGCTCTCAGTTGGCTATCCTTACCTCGATTTCTAACTCGTCCATGAGGCTCATTTCATATGCGGCCGAAGGGCGGCAGAGCGGCAGGCACAGGCGTGGCTCTCTGAGACAAGCCTGGCTCCGTTTGTGTCATTTCGGAGGCCTTCAAGTCTTCCTTTGCCGACGCTCCCTTTGATGGGTCCTCTTTGTTTGGACCCAAGGTAAGACACTCTTACCCGCTGTGAGCAGGAGGGAAAGACTTTATCTGCCGTAGGAGCACGATTTTCCACTCCCTTCGGCCTTATCCCAAGGCTAAAAGAGGAGGGAAGATGTGGTTCCGCAAATCACAGAAATTCTTTCCTCAACAGCAGGAAGATTCCCCTTCCAGAGGCAGAGGACGGGGAAATTTTTCTGGGAGACGCCGTCCCAGAGGCGGCAGAGGCCCCCGCAACACTGGAGACCGCGAGTCCTTTCGTGGCTCTTCAGCCTCCCACACTCCATGAGGGATTGCCTGGCTGTGCTGCTCCGGAGCCAGTCGGGTGCCGTTTTGCCAAGCACCTAAAAGCCTGGGAGTCTATTACTCAGGACAGATGGGTGCTTCGGATTATTGCCGGAGGTTACACCATTCCCTTCACACGCCCACCCCCACCGTCCAAAAAAATCCCGGACCCACCACCCAGTCATAGGGAAATTGCAGCCGTAGAAGCTTCAAAGCTGCTAGAAAAAGGAGTCATCCAACCGGTCCCCACAGACCAGATCGGATCCGGAAATTACTCAAGGTTCTTTTAGTGCCAAAAGACAGGGGACCTGAGACCCATTTTGGATCTCAGCAAACTAAACCAGTCCGTCATGAAGTCCAAATTCCGAATGGTCACTTTACAATCCATTCTCCCATTGTTGGAGAAAAATGTTTGGATGTGCTCCATAGATCTCAAGGACGCCTATTATCACATACCGATACATCAGGCGTCCAGGAGGTATCTGCGCTTCAGCCTGGGAGACGGTCATTTCCAGTTTTGTGCACTGCCCTTTGGTCTCACCACAGCCCCCAGGGTGTTCACCAAGTGTTTGGCAGTAGTGGCTGCTCACCTGAGGAGTCTCGGATTCCAAGTGTTTCCCTATCTGGACGACTGGCTCCTGACTGCCACCACCAGGCATCTACTACTAGAGAACCTACAAGCCACCATCTCCCTGGGTGTTTCCCTGGGAATTACATTCAACTGGTCAAAGTCTATCTTGCTGCCTTCTCAGCGCATAAGATTCATAGGAGCAGAGATAGACTCAAAATTAATGCGGATCTTCCTTCCTACCGAAAGGATACAAACATTACAAAATCAGGTCCGAGCCCTGCTTCTAAGATCCAAAGCCCCAGCCAGGATGGTCCTGCAACTTTTAGGTTCAATGTCTGCCACGGTTCTCCTAGTTCCTCTGGCAAGGTTGCACATGAGGATTCTCCAGTGGCTATTATCGACACAATGGTCTTTTCAAGATCTCCCCCTCAATCATCACATACTGATTACAGAAACGTGCAAACGGGACCGCCGCTGGTGGCTTCTGCCATCTAGTCTGAATCAGGGAAGACCCTTTGTTATACCCCCTCCGGTGGCCACCTTGACTACGGATGCCTCCCAGACGGGGTGGGGGGGGGGCATTGTCTGGGCAGGTCAGTTCAAGGTTCTTGGCTTCCCAACGAAACATTTCTCCATATCAATGTGTTGGAAATGAGGGCTGTACTTCTGTCCTTACAAGCCCTCCACAAGTTTCTCCCTCAAGGCATTATCGCCATCCACACAGACAACATGTTGGTGGTCTGGTATCTAAACAAACAAGGAGGGACCAGATCTTACCCCCTTCGCAGAGAGGCCATGAGGGTGTGGGAATGGGCAGTGGCTACCAAGCGCTTCCTGGTAGCGACCCACATTCCAGGCAAATCCAATGTATTGGCAGACAGACTGAGCAGGACTATTCTCTCTCCTCACGAGTGGTCTCTGAACGAAACAGTAGCAGCTCAGATTTTCAAAAGATGGGGGATTCCGTGCTGCGACCTGTTTGCAACACCACAAAACACGAAGTGCAAAAGGTTCTTTTCCTTGACCCCGTCAAGGGAGACCACGGATGCTCTAGTCCAACCTTGGCCAACAGGACTGCTTTATGCTTTTCCTCCGATTCCACTCCTCCCCAAAGTCATCCAGAAAGCTTCCCAATTGGGGTCCACAATGATTCTAATTGCTCCAGATTGGCCTCGTCAGGTATGGTTCCCCTACCTACAGAAATATACTCTGGACGGTCCTTGGTTCTTGGATCTAATTCCGGACCTTCTGGTTCATCAGTCGGGACAACAGCACCAGTCCCTTCACACTTTGAAATTAACAGCTTGGCTCCTCCACTTCCGACTATAGTCAGAAATCACACCTTGGACCCAGAAGTTATTCACATTTTATCTTCAGCCCACAAACCCACCACTAAGAAGTTGTATCACAGTAAGTGGAAGAGGTTTGCTATCTGGGCTCAACTCAGAGGCTTAGACCCTATTACTGCCCGATACCAGAGGTCTTGAAATTTTTAACATCCTTGTTTAATCAAGGATCTTCAGTCTCTACTATTAAAGTCCAACTAGCAGCTATCTCCAAATTTCACGATTCCACAGACCCACCGTTGATGAGCAGCAGATTATGTAAAACTTTCATGAAAGGTGCTGTGCTTTTAAGACCCCAGTTTTTCATCCTGCGCCTCCGTGGGATCTTGATTTGGTACTTCGTGCCTTAACATCTTCCCCCTTTGAACCGGCTGCTACATGTGAGTTGAAATATCTGTCTTGGAAAACTGCCTTCTTAATTGCAATTACCTCTGCAAGAAGAGTTTCAGAACTTCAAGCCCTATCTATCAAACCACCGTACTTGATTTTTCACAAGGATAGAGTATCACTTAGACCTAATCCATCTTTTGTCCCAAAAGTTTGCTCTAATCTCTGTCTCCAACAATCTTTAGAGCTACCAGTTTTCTTTCCAACATTTTCAAAGCAAGCGGAATACACCTTCCATACATTGGATGTTCACAGGCAATTGCGCTTCTATCTAGTTAGGACTCAGCAAATTCGGAAAACAGATCAATTGTTTGTGTCCTTTTCAGATAATAAACTGGGTAAAACCATCACTAAAGCTACTATTGCCAAATGGATCAGAGATTGCATAACTCAAGCTTATTCCTCTTCAAATAAACAACTTACAACATCTGTCAAAGCTCACTCTACTAGAGCTATGGCTACCTCTATTGCATTCCATTCCAAGCTCGCTATTTCTGAGATTTGTGCTGCGGCTACTTGGTCCAACCCGCACACTTTCATTTCCCACTATAAATTGGATGTGGCATCTAAAGGACGAGCATCATTTGGTTCCACGGTACTCAGGAGTGTTTTCCAGTGAGCCACCCAGGATTTAGGTGCTAGGGACGCTGTCCCATCAGTCAGAATGTAGGCGAGATAGGATCACATAACATCTTTTAGTTATGTACTCACCATAACTTCAGATGTTTGGGATCCATCTCGCCTACATTCCTAATACCCACCCTCCTTCCCCTGCCTTGGAGATCAGAAGAGATTGAACGGTTTGGGTTCTACTGTTTTTATCTTGTATCATCTGTCAATGTTATATAAGCAGTGCATGCGTGTGTGCATGTATGCGGACAAACTAGATCTGGGGGACTGGTAGTGGTGCATCCTGGGATATAGTAAGCTCAGCCAATAAGAGACTTCGTTCTTTGGCATAAGCGTGCCGAGTCGGAGCCGAGGATCGGCTCCGAACCCATCAGTCAGAATGTAGGCGAGATGGATCCCAAACATCTGAAGTTATGGTGAGTACATAACTAAAAGATTTCAATAATTGGCTTAGCTTCTGGTGTCACTCCATAGGGATTCAGTATCCGACAGCCTGGGAAGATATGGCTGACAGACAACACTGCTTTGCCAGAGATGGCCTACATCCGTCTCCTCAAGGCTTTCGGATATTGGCAAAGATGCTTGCCTCCCCCATAGCACCTTTTTTAGGGTTTGTGAAAACAACAAAATTTCCAAAGTAAAGAAATCCTCTAGAGGTAAACTCAAGGTCATGCTACTTAATGTTAGGAGCCTAAACAGTAAACTGTACTCCCTGGAATCGCTCCTCAGCTTGGAAGATGCTGACTTCTGTGCAGTCACTGAGACTTGGTTCAAGGCCACAGAGAGCACCCTAGTCATACAAAGCTACAATGCTTTTCACACATTCAGACCTCAAAATGAGAGAGAGAGAGAGAAAGAACCAAAGGTGGAGGCGTATCCATCTTCATTAAATCCAAGTATACCTCGAGACTGGTAAAACAGTACGACTGTCTTGAGCTACTCCAGGTCCAATTAACTATAGGTAAAATGCCCTACCACATCATTGCTAGCTACAAGTACCCCACCATGAACCAGAAGTACACCGCTTACCTGGATTTGCTAGAGTCACTCAATATACAGCCAAACACCTTGGTCATGGGAGATTTCAGCTGTCCTTCCATCAGGTGGGTAACTTATATGAGCACAAACACGATCACTGTGAGGTTCCTGGATTTTATTAATTCAAATGCCCTGGAGCAGTTGGTCTTCACCCCTACAAGGGACTCAAATGTCCTAGACCTAGTGCTCACCAACATGGAGGGGGGGGGGTCACTGCACTACCCACTGTGCGTTGCCCTCCCTTATAAGGTCAGACCATGAATCAGTCTTGTTTGAAGTAAAGATCAGATCTGACATCCCCATAGGAGCAAAAGACTGAAAAATGTCTCCAAAGCAAACTATAGCCTACTAAGTGATGGTATAAAAAGTTTCAAAGCCCCTGATAACACAACCAACAATGACTTCTGTGCAGAAGAGTACACAAATGCCCTATATAGCCACTTAAATAAATGTATTGACTCAGCTGTACCTGACAGAACTGAAACCAGGTCCTCCTAAAAAAACAAGCCACCCTTGTATACTAAGTATAAATAAGTTGTATAACAAGAGAAAAAAACTGATATACAAGAAGAACAGGGAAGTTAACTCAACAGAGGAAGAATACCCTCCACAGCTTGAACAAGCAAATCAGATGTCTTGTAATGTCCTCTAAGGCTAGTTATGAGACTAAATTAGCATCCCTAGCTAAAGACAACCATAAGGCATTCTTTAACTACATCCAAAACCTAAAAGAGAGTGCCCAACAGTGTGCTGAAGTTATAGTGTACGGTACCACTCACACTGAACCTGAGGAAATTGCCAACCAGCTAACTGACAGGTTTGGCAATAACTTCAACCCCATCCCTACCAGCCGTATCCCAAAGCATTCCCGACACCAGTCCTCTACCAAGCATCTCCCAAAGAAGAAGCCATACAAGTACTCTCCCAAGGCCAAAAAGACCGTCTCTATGGTACCAGATAACGTCCCAGGTTGCTTACTTAAACAATCAACAACAAGACCTAGCAGAACCAATTGATACTGTCTTTATCCATAGCCTGAGCAGTGGCTTTGTTACGGCAGAGTGGAGAACAGCAGCAGTAATCCCCTTGCACGAAAAGGGGGTCCATCAGCTGACCTAGGAAACTATTGACCAACAAGTCTGACTAGCCTTATCTGCAAGGCCATAGAAGGAATCATCATGGACCTTCTCAACAAGGACATTCGACCTTCAAACTCTTGATCCGACCCAGTTTGGTTTCCTCAAGGGTAGATCTTGCTTATTAAACCTGAGGGACTTCTTTGAGAATGCCAGCAAAGCCCAGGATGAGGGCAGAGTAGTACATACCACCTATCTTGATTTAGCCAAGGCTTTTGACACAATCCCCCACTCAGGGATCATTGAGAAATTCTCTCTCATCTGGGGATTAACCCATTTGTCACTAGATGGGTAGCCAGCTGGCTATCTGATAGAACGCACACTGTTAAAGTTGGGGAGTCTTCTCCATCGGTTACCAGTGGGGTACCACAAGGATCTGTGCTGAACCCTGTACTGTTTGGAGTCTATATCTCTGAGGTTCAGGTGAAAATAGATGGCCTGTGGCTTGCCGAGTATGCAGATGACTGCAGACTGGGTGCAATCATTGAATCCCCCAAGAAAATAAACCTTACAGAAGGGGTTGAAGCAGACAGATGATTGGTGCCAAAGTTGCAGACTAAAACTAAATGCAAAATAATGCCTTGTTATCCCCTTTGGCAAAGTAGTAGTCCCTGCTAATTGTGATATAGATAGCACCCCTCTAAACTCAAACCCAATGGTGCGAGACTTGGTAACACAGTTTGATGGCAATCTAAACTTCAATCACCATGTGTCTATAGTGGTAAGGAAAGCCTTCTACATTGCGCATCTCATAAATAAGGACATTGCACCCAAGACTAAGGAGCTTATAACTCCGCTGTACTCCACCCTTATCAGACCACTAACTGAATACAATGCTCCCTTCTGTATGTATCTCACCACATGCCTGCAGCAACTGGAGAGACCACAGAGGTTTCTAACCAAGGGAATCCAGGGCCTCCAAAGCATGATTTACATGAAAAGATTGAAAGCCCTGTCACTGTATTCTGTATCATACAGGCTGCTGAGAGGCAGCCTATGCCTAGCCTACAAGAGCAGTCTCTGACTCTGCCCTAATGGAAATGGTACACATCAGCAAATCAAATGGGACAAGAGTCACTCGCTCCAGGATCTCAACCTAGCCTGTGACATTAAAAAACATGTTGGAGAGACCAATACATCTCCTAGAGATTTCCACTCCTCAGGAATAAGTTCCCACTTCACGGAAAGAAGAGCTCCTCAATGACCCTATTTAAGCACAACCTTGACAATTGGATGGTTGATCGTAAATTTACCTCAGGGGTGGCACCTCTGTCCCTCATGGAAAGGGGTAGTCTGTGCTGATCATAGAATTGCTCTGCTAATAACCATGTAACTATCGTCAGTTAGGGTACACTGGTTTTTACACAGCTAGGCTTGTATAGGCCCTAGGGTCTTTAGCCTAGTAACTTCCTATGAACGTATGACAAGACTTCAGTAAATCAAAATGGAGGGCTAAGTAGTTATGGTGTGTGTATGCCATGATCAGAACAAAACCAGTCTGTCCATTTGTTTGATATATATATATATATATATATATACACATATATATATATATATATATATATATATATACATATATATATATATATATATATATTTATATATATATATACATAAATATATATATATATAAATATATATGTGTGTGTGTGTGTGTTATGTATTTATATACACATATATATATATATATATATATATATATATATATATATGGGTCTACTTCATAACATTGAATTTTTATAACGTTGAATTTCATAAAATTGAGACCAAAACATGTAAATCCCAAAACACTGAAAACTCAGAACATTGAAAGTGTGCTTCTTAACATTGAAAACTACAATGCATGTGTAAATAACATAATCTCCACCTATAACAACACCAAACTAACAAACACACTTTTAGTACGTTTCTGTGGGGGGGGGACAAGCCCCCCTGCACCCCCCCAATAAATTAAATATACCAACTCCAAGATCACACTACAGTGAAAAAGTTAATTTCTTAACCTCACTGTATCATCACCATACACTGAGGTTAGGAAATTAACTTTTCCAGTGTAGTGCAATCTTGAGTTGGTATATTTATTTTACGGGGGGGGGGGGCAGAGCCCCCTCTGCAGAAACGTAGTCGAAAGTGTGTTGGTTAGTTAGGTGGTGATGTAGATGGAGAGGATTTTATTTACTTCTGCAATGTAGTTTTCAATGTTATGAAGCACACATTCAATGTTCTGAGTTTTCAATGTTTTGGGTTTTCAGTGTTTTGAATTTTAGATGTTATGGTCTCAGTGTTATGAAATTTCAATGTTATGAAGTAGACCCACACATATATATATAAATATATATCTAATGTTTTTTTTTTTTTTTTGCTTTAGGTGATTAGTTACCTGTCCATGTCAATGTCATAAATGCTGCAGGTTTGGAACTTATTAATGTAGGTTGTTTCTTTAAAATAAAGTAAGTTAATTTGCAGTACTGTGTCACAAATTCTTCTAATTTTCACATAATGGTATTAACCCTTCTTTCACACTTATAGTAAACATAATGGTCATTAACAAATGTTTAAAGATAAACTTTAAATGCAGAAAACAAACCTTCCTTTTCACACAGAAGTGTTTGCATGCATCTGTATGTATGCAAACACTTTTTTGTGTGAAAATGAAAGTTTATTTTGCTGCATTTAAAGTTTGTATCCAAATATGGAAGACAAAAAGTACTCAGCCATGTTTATGGCATAATCAGTGGGTAGGAGTTGCTTATGTCACTTTTGGTGTCCAGCTTTAATTTTGCTGGGTTAGTGTGGGTATATAATTCTGTATTAGTTAATATAATAATTTGGTAATTACTTAACAGGTTGGCAAAAACTAGCTAACTAATCATTATTTTTTTTGCCAAACTGTTAATTTAACAGTTTGGCTATTACATAACTAAAACACAATTACTTGTCCATGTTAACCCAGTATAATTACCAAGTTTCTCCTGCCTGCCAATAAATATTAATGTAGTAAATTTGGCTGTGTACTTTGTCATCTGCATTCAGAATCAATTTTTACAACAAGTTTATTTGCAAAATAATGCCAAACTGCCTTTGTTTTATATAAAGAAGTGTTTGCATGCATAAAGATGCATGCAAACATTTTTTATGCAAAAAAAAAAAAAAGGTTGTTGACATGATCTTTGGGCTGAAATATGAATGTTTACAACTTGTCATAACACTTGCTGGTTTTTGCTTTGGTATTGTACTGTCATCATAGTAGTAAATACAGTGATTTGACTTGAGACTTTTGAACTGTATCCAGCTTGTATTCTGTCTGTTTAGCTCTTGGTGGAAGAATGTTAAGGTTGGCATTTGTAGTTAACATGTCCGTTGACCCACAACCGTGAAGTTCTTCGTGTTTCACTGTTGCAGTCATTACATTTGGGTAATCCTGCTGGCAGGTTGCCCTCAGCTGGCCTGAATTCCAAAGTCTTGGGTCCTGCATCGGTTGCTGTCGCCCCTTCTCTGACGTCAGGTTGTCAGGGGTATAAAAGAAGCAGCCGATGCCATTTCTTTCAGTCTTTCTTGCCGCGCGGTGCCAGAAGGAGTTCGCAAGTGCCGGTCGGCCGACTCCTGAGATTTTCATGTTTAAGTTTCAGATCCGAAGTCTTCAGTAAAGCTAAGTACCCCATTGGGGAAACTTTTTTCTTGCTCCAGACCGATGTCAGAAAAAGTTAATAATTGTATTTCTTGTGGAAAGCAAATACCTAATAAGGATTTTCATTCTTACTGTATTCCTTGCCTAGGCCCTGATCACAACGTTACTGGTTGTCGGTTTTGTGCTAGATTTAACCAATGCACTATTATGCGTCGGTATGATTTTGCTTTAAACTTTTTTGGACGCCGGTTTAATTATCCTGAAATGTCATTGGATAGCCATCCAACTGCCAGAGTTTACAAAAAACGCAAAGTAAAGGGTAGAGGAAAAACAACCGAGGCCCAAAACCGATGATGAAGCTTCTCCTAAGCCAGTCGACGGTTCGCCGGTTCTCAGTGAGACGCTTTCGCAGCCCCTGACTCCCACTACTTTAGAGTCACAGCCAGCTACCATCTCCCATGTGGAGTCAGCCATGCCGCTGAATACTCAAGGTATTGGAGCTTCTGACGCTAATCCCTCAGATGGGTCCGGAGCCGCTGAGCAGGCACCAGCTTCTGAGGGTGCATTCAGACCTAAACATCTTTACAGTAAAACGACTTCAGCTTCAAAGGCAAAGACTAAAGCACCTTCTAAAGCAAGGAAACAAACTCAAGAGCCACGTGGACAGGCCTCTATGCCCAAAAAACAGATGCTCAAAATGGCCGAAGACTTGATTACCTTGATCAGGGGTTCCCATCCCCCTCCTGATAAGAGGCCTAGGCAAGACACTGACTATAAATATTCAGATCAGGTTTCTGTTTCTTCTGATTCCTCTTCTATCAGGAATATTCTCTTCCCCCATGAGGATTCTGATGCTGAAGAATCTATACCCTCAGCATCTCCTCCTGAGGACTATTCCTTTGGGGAAACCTTGCATACCATGAGGGAGCATTTCCACTGGGAGAGCCAGCATTTTTCAGAATCTAAAAAGAGGCTCAGGGATTTTCTTTTACTACCTCAGCACGGGCCTCTACCCATTCCACCTGTGTTAGACATTGTAGATTATGTATTTTCGGAGTCTAGGCTGACCCCTCCTTACCCCCAGCTCCTGTAAAGCCTGACAGATATTACAGGGTTCCTGATTCACACAAATTTCTTTTTAAAAGCCCTGCTGCTGACCCAGAAACTATTTCACATGGTCCAAAGGGAGTTGAGGCTTCCACTGCAAAAAACCCAACCCCCTCTGACAGAGATTCAATGGCACTGAATAGATGGAGAATAAAGGTTTACACATCTGCAACTTTGGCTGTAAGGGCCTTAAACTGTCAATTTCATATACTTAAGTATCAGTAACATGTCATGGGATTGCTGAAACAGAAAATGTTGTTAAATTCTGAATGAACAAGGAAATGCAGGATTTATTGTATGCAGCAGAACAGGTTGGAAAACATACTTTGCAATGTGGTTTTGATTCTTTGGAGGCCTCCTGCAGGGCCGCAGTGACGGGTTCTGTAATTAGGGGGCATGCTTGGTTGAAAGAACAAAATCTGCCTGATCATGTTAAAGTTAAATTACTAGATGCACCTTTGCAGCATGATACTTTGTCTGGTGTTAAGGCAGAAGAAGTGTTAAAGAAAATGGAGGGCAAAGCTAAATCTATGCAAACTGTCAAAGATTATTTACAAGTACAGCCACCTGGCCTACAAAAAATTGGTCCTTTCCTGTGTCATACAAACCTCAAAGGGGCAGATCCAGACTCCCTAGGGGCAGATCCCAGGCACAAGGTTCTTATAGGCCCAAGCTATTCAAGAGGTACCTACGCACGAACAAGGTCAAGGATTTTATTCCAGGCTATTTCTGGTGCCAAGGAAGGGAAAAAGATTGGAGACCTATTTTGGACCTATCCATCCTAAACACATTTCTACTCATACCAAAATTCAAGATGCTCACTCTACAGCAACTTCTTCCCATGCTGGGCAAGGAGTCTTGGCTGGTAACATTGGACCTCAAGGAGGCATACCTGCATGTCCCAATCAGACAAAATTGCAGAAGGTACCTCAGATTTCTTGCAGGTTCAACCCATTATCAATTCTCTGCATTGCCCTTTGGCTTATCTACTGCACCCAGAGTATTCACGAAATGCCTGGCATCAGTAATTGCCTATTGCAGACTTCAAGGGATACAAATATACCCCTATTTGGACGACTGCCTGATCCACGCGGACAGCAAGCACATTCTTCTGAAACATCTGGCTTATGTAATAGTGTTGTTGAACTCTCTGGGATACACAGTCAACAAAAAGAAATCAAGGCTAATACCCTCTCGGAAGATAATTTTCCTGGGTGCCAATTTGGACACAAACACCCAGATGGCCTACCTCATGCCAGAGAAGCAGGGGCAACTAATTCAATACTTCAGAACACTAGCAAATTGCACAAGGCTGACTGCAAGGAAAATCCTGCAAGCTCTGGGATTCATGGCATCTTGCATCTTACTAATCCCATGTGCAAAGCTGCATATGAGGAAACTACAATGGTACCTAAAAAACATATGGTCTCATCACAGCCACAGTTTGGAAACAATAATACCACTAATTCCATGTCTGCAAAAGGAATTTCTGTGGGTGGGCTCAAGCATGTCAAACAAACACAGGTCTTCCATTCAGCAAGCCTCAAGCAAATCAAGTAATCACAACAGACGCCTTGGACTACGCCTGGGGGACGCACATGACAGATCGGTGCATTCAGGGCAAATGGTCCCAAAAAGAAAAGCACCTTCACATCAGTCAAAAAGAAATGCTAGCAGTACTAAATGCTATTATAGCTTTCAAGGACCTTCTACAACCAGGTCAACTATTGATAAGGACGGACAACACCACAGTTATGTGGTACATAAACAAACAGGGAGGAACACATTCTTACCCCCCTATGCAGACTGGCCATGTCACTTTGGAACATTGCCATGGACTTACAAATGGAACTGCAAGCACAGTACTTGCCAGGCAAGGAAAACACGCTGGCAGACAACCTAAGCAGGAATATGACAGATCCACACGAATGGAAATTGCATCCAAAAGTTTTTACAGAAATAATCCAAGAATGGGGAAGGCCAGACATAGATCTCTTTGCCTCCCACAAAAATCATCAATTGACAAAATTCTGCTCAAGGATTTTCCATCCAAAGGCCTGGAGAGTGGACGCTCTCTCTTTCAGTTGGACATCAATGACCGTTTATGCCTTCCCACCTCTTCCTCTGCTGCCCAAAGTTCTATTGAAGACCAGAGCAGACAGACCAAAGATGATTCTCATTGCTCCGGACTGGCCAAGGCAACACTGGTACCCACTCCTGAGGAGCCTGACACATTCCCCACCATGGACCCTGCCTCTAATGCCTCTTCTTCTGACTCAGCACAGCTTCAAAACTCTTCACAGCCAGCTAAAACACTCAATCTAGCCGCATGGAAGATTCCTTAGCATCACAACAGGCCCTACTCTCCAAGGAGGTGCAGGATGTCATTTTGGAGGCCAGAAGGCCATCAACTAGAAAAGCTTACTCCGCAAAATGGAAACGTTTTGTGTCTGGAATGAGAAAAAGGGCCAGGATCCTGGAAAACTGAATTTACCTCAAATACTACAATATTTGGCTGAACTGCTAAGCAGTGGACTTTCTTTCTCCTCCATCAAAATCCATGCCTCAGCCATTTCTGCAGAATACAACACTGATCCACCTTTATTCTCTCACCGTCTCTTAAGACAGTTCCTCAGAGGGGCTAAGAATTTAAGACCTCCAAGGAAACAACCAATACCTGCTTGGGATCTTAATTTCATTCTGGAAAAACTGACCTTGCCTCCCTTTGAGCCAGCTGCCTCATCAGATTTGCAATATTTGTCCTGGAAAACAGCTTTCCTTCTGGCGATCTCCTCAGCCATAGAGTTTCAGAACTACAGGCTCTCATGGCTGTCCAGCCTTTTTATCATCTTCCGTCAGGACAGAGTTTCCTTACGAACCAACCCGTCCTTTATGCCTAAAGTGGTGTCCAGGGTAGCTTTAAATCAGGCCATACATTTACCTACTTTTTATCCTAATCCTCAAAACAAAGGGGAGAGATTACTACATTCCTTGGACATTCACAGACAACTGCGTTATTATTTGGACAGAACAAAGCCTTTCAGAAAATCAGAACAGCTCTTTGTGGCCTATGCGGTAGGAGCTCAAGGAAAGCCAATTTCCAAACAGACAATCTCAAAATGGATAGCCCACTGCATATGCTTTTGCTATTCCTTTCATGGCAAAACTGTACCTACAGGCATTAGAACTCATTCCACCAGGGCCACAGCCACCTCTGCAGCCTTCCTCAGAGGAGTTCCTACCAAGGATATTTTGAAAGCAGCCACTTGGAGTTCTGTGCATACCTTCTCCAAGCACTACAACCTACCATTATACTCCAAATCTAGAGCAGGCTTTGCCACTGCAGTCTTGCAGGGCATTTTGGCTCCTCCTAGTTCCACCTAGTGCCTACCACCCCTTTCTTAGCTTTGGGATTCTACCCATCTGTTATGACTGCAGCTGTATGCACGATGAACATAGTACAGTTTTGTACCTACCATAAATGTAGATGTTCGAGTGCTAATACAGCTGCAGTCCAGGTTTCCCTCCCTCCTTCCCCTCTTGGGACAGGCCTATAGGCTAACACATCCTCATACAACCTGATTGGGGTATTCATTTATGATGTATTTGCTTGCAACTACTGTATTCTGATTATATTGCACTGCATTATTACACAAATTTATGTATTGCCTTCCTTCTGGGGGCACCTGACATCTGGGGCAAGAAAAACTGAAGAAAATGGCATTGGCTGGTTCCTTTATACCCCTGTCGCACTGACGTCAGGGAAGAAGCGACGACAACCGACGCCGGACCTAGACTTTGGAATTCGGCCGACCGAGGACCCGCCTGACGGCAGGAGAACCCATTTGTTATGACTGCAGCTGTATTAGCACTCGAACATCTACATTTATGGTAGGTACAAAACTGTACTTTGTGTATACTTACCATAAATGTAGATGTTCGAGTGTATTCACTGTTGCAGTCCAGGTTACCCACCCCCCCTTTTTTTTTCTTTTGGATCTTATCTTTCCTTTTCTGTTTTATACTACGTATGTGGTGTATTTGCTTATAGATGAAGGTAAAATTTATATTGGTGTATTTCTGAATATATATATAAAGTTTGTCTACCCTTTTTGGGGGCACCTGACATCTGGGGCAAGAAAAACTGAGGAAAATGGCATCTGCTGCTTCTTTTATATCCCTGACATCAGGGAAGGGGCGACAGTAGCCGACACAGGACCCAAGACTTTGGAATTCAGGCCGGCTGAGGGCAACCTGCCAGCAGGATTATCCAAATGTAATGACTGCAACAGTGAATACACTCAAACATCTACATTTATGGTAAGTGTACACAACTGTACTTTCCCAGCCTCTGAGCTAAGGGCTTGCTTAACACGACTGTCCTCAATTCTTTTTCATTGCTTACACTATTCTTGGTCTCTTCACTTCAGTTTTTGGCGAAAGGCTCCTATGTTCAATGCAGCAGAGTTTGCTTTAGACTCCTAGTCTTATAGGCTCCCGACTGAAATGTTGGTTCCTATGTTCAATGCAGAAGAGAAAGCCGTTGCTTCAGACTCCTAGTCTTATGGGCTCCCAACTGAAATGTTGACACTCAAAATGTCGACCGCCAGGGGGAAAAAAAGACCGAAAACCTGGAGAAGAGAGAATCTCGAAAATTGCTCTTCTCCTTAAAACTTCTTTCTGGAGGACAAGCCCCCCACTGCACCCCCACACCCCGAACTCACATATGCCAACTGTGAGATTGCTATACCTCGGAGAAAAGGTAATGTTCCAAGAAATGGCACCTCTGACTTTAGCATATATTAGTCCGATCTTTTGGCCATTCAGTCTTCCTATTCTGGGACTCGCTGTAGCAGGTCGTGACATATCAGCTGGTTACCAGTCTTATAAGGTAACCTTTATTCTCTTCTGCCTTGAATTTTTGTACAGTGTCCCCAAATTTTTGTGATTGCCAGCAAGTTAAAGGCATCATTCACTGCCGTCATCTAACTATACACAAGGTCTTCCTCAGCAACTTGTAGAGAAGAAAATGAGAAGCCAGGCACGGGAAATGTTACTGAAAGAATATTTGGAGAGCTGTTAACCAATGCAGTATAAGGAAAAGAGACCCATAGTCTTTAGGAGAAAGGTATGCCAGAATCCTGAGGAAAAGGGTTTCAGAGTTCTGGCACATCTTTTAAGACTAGTATTCATGTAGCAGCTGCCATAAACTCCTACTAGGCCTGCATTTTCAAGTTCATGTGAATTGTTTTGGAACTGTAGCTGAGAATGTCCTCTGTATCTCTGCTCTTGAGTAAATTCTAGGCTGATGCTGTAACACAAGCTAAATTTCACACTTCGTTCGGGGTTCTAGTACTGATTAAATACACTGCACTTGCTTTTCTACATTTTGCCTTTTATGCAGTCTTCAGTGTTTTCAGCCACAGTTCATAGCTGCTATGTAAAGCACTCTGCAACCCTTCTTCTGTAGAAACTGAGCTCCAAGACTGATACAGCTGACAAACTGCCTCTCTCAGTAGCACAGAGTCCAGGCCCCATTATTTACAGATTATTCTTTATGAGGTGTTGCAACTAATGTAAGGTCAGATTCATGGAGCTGTAAACATCTGATTGAACTGTAAACTGCCAGTGGCTTCAGACGCATCACATCTTACTGCGGTTTGTTCTTTCTCTTGTATTGTTTCTGCCTGTCCCATACTAATATACTTTATTTTCCAATCTTCCAGTCTTATATTGTAATCATGAATACTCTGTATGTTTGTTTAAACCTCTTAAAGAATTATACATGCCAAAAGATGGCTGTCTATTATATCATTGTAAACCTTTCTTAAAGAGAAAGAGAGGGGAATTACACATCTAAAAACATTTCTTTTTGTGACTGTGTGTGTGAGTGAGAGAGAGTTTTTCCCTACATGTATGAAATTAAGCACTATTTGGAGGTTTGGGGAGGCACCAAGTTCCTTAAGTGGAATGCTGAGGTAAAATTCCAGTTGCATTCTGCAACACCGCCCCCCCCCCCCAACACACAGCCTTGGTCTGAGACAAAGTGTATTATACAGTGACCTCCCCCATTAATATTCCAAAACGTACATGCTGATCGGTCAGCGTGCACGTTGTTATACTAATGGAAAAAGGTTCAGTCGCCCGGACTTTTTCCATTAGTATAAGTCGTTTTTTTACAGCAACGGAAAACGCTAGATCTCTGTTGCTGTTTAGACACTGTCTCGCTATGTTAAAGGAGTTTAACATAGCGAGACAGCTTTTAAAAAGTAACGGAGATCTTCCGTTGCTTTTTTTAAAGCTGTCTCGCTATGTTAAATGGGTTTAACATAGCGAGACAGCTTTAAGAAAAGCAACAGAGATTCTCCTTTGTTTTTTTTAAAGCTGTCTCTCTATGTTAAAGGACAGTTTGTAAAAAGCAACGGAGATCTTGCTTTCTCCGTTGCTTACACCCACAGCTCTGATGTACTGCATAAGCATACGTATGCGCAGTACATCAGAACTGCCGCAGAATACCTGACAGCTGCGGAAGGGCAGCAAGGAGGCATTATACAATGCCGTTATTTTAGAAAAGTAAGTATTTTTTTTCTTAAATAATATCACTGTATAATAGCAATAACCCACTTCTGGGTGTGGGTAATGCTGGATTTACCCACGGTTGTCTTTGTTTGGCCACACTGGTTTCGCCCTTGTGACTAAACCACACCAACCGTGGGTAAATCGAGCATTACCCGCACCCAGGTGTGGGTTATTGCTATAATGTATACCTGATTGGAGTTTGGAGTGTGGCAAGTGTATGAGGTTCATTTTACACTTAGTTGTCTTGGATCATTCTAGAATGGAAGAATGAACCTTCTGTTCAGTTTGAAAAATGCATTTTCTCCAGTTCTGATTTGTTTGGTAAAACTGAGTTGAGTAGCTAATGGATGCTAGTGAAAGAGTGGGCTCCCCTGATTTCCTGGTCCATAGAGTAAAAACGGACTAGGAAGTTCTAGGTTCATCCTGGAAGAACATTGGTGGTACCAGTAAACGCCAGTTTTGAGGTCCTCAATAGTAAAATGCCCTGCTTTTAGGTGTTCTCCCTTTCTCATCATTCTCCACCTAGATGAGATAAATGTGTTCAGCCTGACTTTTTGATGTAGTCCTTCATCTTGGTGTATTGATGGCAGCATTGGAGAGACTGGAGCCTGCATCAGAATCCTGTATGCATATGATTTATGATGCAAAATGGGTTTCAATTTAAGGTCTGACCTTGTATATCCAGATCATACATATGATCTGGATAAGCCCTCTGCATCGGCCCAAAGATTTCTGATCTGTCGCAGACCTTTGTTTTCTTTGGCTCTGAGTAATTCATGTGTAAAGATGCATTCCATAGATTTGATAAATATCATTTAGCCTTTGGCGCAAGATATTAACCAGGCAATGCCTGAGAGGAAGCCTTGCTTCCAAGATTCTGTTAGTATAAATAATTATGTTAAGTTGTCCCATCTCACCTTCATTCTTGCTGTTTGGGTTCAGAGCCAATCCTCTGCTCCAACTCAGCCTCCTTCTATAGATCGAGAGCTATTTACTGGCTCAAGGCTAACCCTTATCCCAGAATGCCCAGCGTCAGCTACGCAGATCTCGTTTGCCGCTTCAGCTGTGAGGATGCTTCGTTACTGGCTCAGGCTTAGTATAGTTTTTTCGATTATTGTAATTGTTGTTTATTCTTAAAATTTATCAAGTTTTTGTTTAGATGTAGTACTTTATCCCTTATTGCTTTCTTGTGTGTGTTGTAGCTTTGTTGGCCATCGCTCCATATCTCACAGGCCTTCTGTTTCCCCTAAACTCATTTAAATTAGAGAGCCCCCCCCTTAGGACAGCTGTTTAAATTAGAGGCTCTCTTTTCTGTTCCTTAACTGTCTGTTCCTTAACTGTAAAAAAAAAAAAAAAAAGTTTTGTTTTTTAGTATAGTAGTGTGACATGTCTAAAGAGGCCAAAGTTTCTGGCTTCAAAAAGTGTGACTCATGCTGTCAGAAAATGTCTCTGACAGATGGGCACACTAGCTGTGTTTATTGTTTAGGGGCTGTGCACCTGCAGATCTCCTGCTCTGTCATGCATTTAGTCCAGGGGTCCTGCAGGAGCGCAAAAACAAATTAATCCTTCTTGGATTATTGAAACCACAGGATTCCCCGGCTACAGGTTCTCAGCCAGTGAAATCCTCTAAGTCTTTCAAGCCGTCAGCTCCATCCTCGGAACCAACTCCTGGGCTTGAAGAACCAAGTTTGTCGGTGCCGACTAGCATCGACAAGTCATCTCCCCCCTCTGCTCCAACTGCTACCTCGGAGCCACAAACGAGCAAGGTCTCCTTCATTGGAGCTGATCCGCTTGGTGCTAAAGTCACCCTTATTAGGAAGTGAACACAGTCATCGCTCTTCATCCCACTCCTCTCGATCCTCCAGGTTATTGGATCAGGACGTGGAGAGAGTAGTCTGCATGTTGCTTAAATCACAGGCCCTTGCGAAATTACTTTCCAGCCCACCTCAGCAGGTTGTGGCTCCATCCACCTCCATTTCCATTCCTTCTCCAACTACACTTAGTTTGGAACAGGAGACCATGGACGCGCTGATAGTAGAACAGACTGTGCCGATCACCTCCTCTTCGGTCCCGACGTCGGCTCCGATCACCCCAATTGTTCCGTCCCATCAGGGGATCTGGGCCCCAAAGCTCTCGTTGGCTCTGAGGGGGGAAGTAGCATTGGTCCCTTGTCCGACCCAGCTCTCCCTCTCAGAGCTTCGGCGCAGGTGAGCTCGGCTCCCACATCAGCCTCGGAGCCATCACCCTCGACCTCGATGCAGAGAAGGACTCCCGTCTCTTCGGAGCTGGAGCTTTCTTTGCCTTGGGATCGTGACGCCTTCGAGGTCATGCAGAGTGTGCTGTCCCCTGAAGCAGCCCTACTGTTAACCCCATTGGCTCCTTCTCTTGTGGTCCCTGTGCCAACCTCTGCTCCACCTCTAGAAGTGTAGGGAGCCTATGCCCCAGGGCACCCCATTGGGTGACCCCTCTTCTTCCAAGGCCTCCCCTAATCACTCAGAGGAGCCTCCTTGGAAGAAGTGCAAGAGGAAGCACCTAGACTCCCGTGAGTCTGTCACCTCAAATACAGACCTGGATGAATCGGAAGGGTCCCCCAGGTCCCCCTCTGAAGATGTTTCCTTTTCAGACATCCTTGAAATGCTTAGGCAGAGGGGTGGCTGGTCTTCCCTAACCCCTACCAAGGACGAGTCTGTATATCTGGAGGCATTCGGTTCCCGACCCTTCACCTCCTGGGTGTCTCCACCTTTCGATCCACTCATGTCTGTAGTGGCTTGAAAGGCTTGGTCAGCTCCAGATTCTGTGGAACCTACTCTGAGGAGACCAAATAAGTTCATAACAGCCCCCTAGGACAAACAATTTCTCTCTAAAGGTGTGCCAGTTGATGCCATGGTGGTAGCAGCAGCCACCAAGAAAGAGTTAGCAGGAACTTCTTCGTCTGTCCATCCACCAAACAGAGTCTAGGATGATGGACAGATATGGGAAGCAAATGTTTTCCTCAGCGACTTTCTCAATGAGGTCCCTGAATTATCTCTCTCATTTTACACGACTTCAAAGGGATCTCCTAGAAGAGCTTGGAGATACCCTACAAGATCCTACAGCTGAGGGAACATCAGCCAAAATAGCTTCCCAACTTGCGAGTCTTAATTCTATAGTCAACTTCTCCATGAGGCTGATTTCTTATGCAGCCGATGGAGCGAGCAGAGCCGCAGGTACAGGAGTGGCTCTCAGGAGGCGTGTTTGGCTGTGGCTGTGTCAATTTGCGGAACCCTTTCAGGCGTCCGTCACAAATACTCCTTTTGATGGATCCTCGCTTTTCGGGCCTCAGGTGAAAGACACGCTTACCGGGTGCGAGCAGGAAGGCAAGACTCTCGCTGCCGTGGGAGTCCGGTTTTTCACTCCTAACAGACCTTATTCCAAAGGTCAGAAGGGTGGAAAGATGTGGTTTCAGATGTCCCAGGGACCCTTGCCTGACGCACATGGTGATTTTTTCCCCCAGGGCAGAGGGGGAAACAACAACAATGGCAGACACCGCCCTTGTGGCAGAGGGGGACCGCAAAATCAGGGTGACAGTGAAACTTTCTCTGCCAAACCCTTCCAGCATCCCTGACTGGTTGCCCGACTGCTCACCTCTGGAGGCAGTCGGGGGAAGACTTTCCCTGAACCCAAAAGCCTGGCAAAATATAACAAGAGACAAGTGGGTACTATCTATCATATCTGGAGATTACAAAATCCCCTTTCATGAACCCCCTCTAAAGTCAAAAAAGTCTATCTCAGAAGTCTCACCCAATCTAAGGGATCAAGCAGTTATTCAAGTTTCAAAACTGCTAGAAAAAAAAGCCATTCAGGAAGTCCCCGCAGACCAACTAGGATCTGGAACGTATTCAAGATTCTTTTTAGTACCAAAAAAACAGGGGACTGGAGACCAATACTGGATCTCAACAGATTGAACAAATCTGTACAAAAAGAAAAGTTCTAGATGGTAACACTGCAGTCCATTCTCCCCTTTCTGGGTCAGGACAACTGGATGTGCTCCATAGATCTTCAGGATACATACTACCATATCAAAATGGACAGACGCTCCAGGAGATTTCTTCACTTCTGGGTAGGGGCCAGTCATTATCAGTTCAGAGCTCTGCCCTTTGATCTCACCACAGCCCCCAAGGTGTTCACCAAATGTATGGCAGTAGTTACGGGGCTCACCTGAGACATCAAGGATTCCAGGTGTTTCCCTATCTAGACAACTGGCTCCTAACTGCTACCACCAGGCATCAACTCTTAGAGGCACGGGATTATACAATATCAACCTGCACCCAACTAGGCATTACAGTAAATTTCAAAAAGTCTGCCTGTCAGTCTGCTACATATATAGGAGCAGAATTAAACACAAAACGGATGTTTGCATGGTTACCTCAGGAAAGTGCTTTCTCCATTCGCCAACAAGTGTCATTTCTAATATAGAGCAGAAAGGTCCAAGTCAGACATGTCCTGCAAGTTCTAGGCTCCATGGCAGCTGCCACTCTTCTTGTACCATTAGAGAGTTACCGCATGAGAGTCCTTCAGTAGCTTCTCTTCACGCAGTGGTCCTTCCAGGAACTACCCATGTCTCACATGATGCTGATTACAGAAACATGCAAACGACACATCTCTTGGTGGATGGTCTCCCCACTGGTGACTCAGGGCAGACTTTTCATTCAACCCCCTCCAGTATCCACATTGACCACTGATGCCTCCCTGATAGGGTGGGTGGGGGCATTATCTAGGCAGGACAGTCCAAGGCATGTGGGAACCTCATGAGTACCATCTGCATATCAATGTCCTAGAGATGAAAGCGGTGCTCCTAGTGTTGCAAGCTCTTCAAGACTCTCTTCCTTCCGGGACTATTGCGATCCAAACAGACAACATGTCAGTTGTGTGGTACATCAACAGGCAGGGTGAGACCAGGTCCTACCCCTTGTGTCAAGAAGCCCTCAGACTATGGCAATGGGCAATTTCCTCCCAACGTTTTCTGACAGCTACGCACATCCCTGGGAAATCCAACATAATAGCGGACAGGCTTAGCTGGGCTATCCTCATGCCTCACGAGTGGTCTCTGATTCAGGAAGTTGTGGACCTTATCTTCCGAAAATGGGGCCAGCCTTGCTATGATCTATTTGCCACCCCCCTCAACAACAAATGCAGCAGCTACTTCTCCCTGCTTCTTCCTCCAGGTCAAGCTCCCAGGGACGCTCTAGTCCACAATTGGCCTCAGGGACTCCTTTATGCATTTCCCCCTTTTCCTCTAATTCCAAGACTCATACAGAAAGCAAAATCATTGGGTTGCAAAATGATCCTCATTGCCCCCTATTGGCCTCGACAGATATGGTTTCCGTTCCTGCTCCTTCACCTTCTAGACCAGCCTTGGGTTCTGGACCCAGTGCCAGATCTGTTGATTCATCAGTCAGGCGGGTTACACCAATCCCTTCAGACTCTCAAGCTCACAGCTTGGTTTCTCCACTTCCTACCTTAGCCAGGCTTCCAAGTATCTCCCCAGCAGTTCGCGATATTATTGTATCCTCCCATAAGTCAATTATGAGAAAGACTTATGCTAGCAAATGGAAAATATTTTCTTACTGGGCAGAATCTAGAAACTTAGACCCCTTTTCAGCCCCAGTCCATCAAATTCTAGAATTTCTAGCAGGGCTTTTTCAGTCGGGTGTGGCTGCTGCTACCATCAGGGTACAACTGGCAGCCATATCTAATTTTCTTATTGGAATTCTTAATTCTAGCATAATGTCTCATAAGCTCTGCAAAGCCTTCATGAGAGGAACATCTCTTCTTAGACCCCCCAGTGAAGGATCCACCTCCTCCTTGGGATCTCAATTTAGTTTTGACTTCTTTGATTCTGCCTCCATTTTAACCAGCAGCTTCATGTCCCTTAAAATTTCTTTCTTGGAAAATACTTTTTCTGGTTGCTATTACCTCAACTAGACATGTTTCAGAACTCCAAGCACTCTGTGTTTGTCCTCCATATATAGTGTTTCACAATGATAGAGTTTCTCTGAGAACCAACCCATCCTTCATACCAAAAGTCTGTTCAGAAAACAATTTAAATCAATCCATTGCTCTCCCAGTCTTCTTTCCCAATTACAGCAACAAGGCAGAATACGGTCTTTACCAACTGGATGTGCGCAGACAATTATTTTTTTACCTCCATAGGCCCAAAGAGCTAAGAAAGTCAGACCAATTATTTCTCTCCTATGCTCACAATAAGCAAGGCTTTCCAGTTTCTAAGGTGACCTTATCCAAATGGTTATCTGACACCATTGCCTTTATCAGTTAAGGCATAAACATCTACCAGCAAAACTGAAAGGTCATTCTACTAGAGCATTAGCCACTTCTGTTGCCTTTCAGTCTAAATTGCCCATAGAGTCAATTTGTGCAGCTGCCACTTGGGCAAACCCTCATACCTTTATCTCTCATTACAAAGTGGATGTGGTCTGCCGGAGCAGGGCTTCCTTTGGTTCCACTGCTCTGAAGAGTCTGTTCCAATGAGCCATCCGGGGTCTATAGGTGCTAGGGACGCTGTCCCAAACAGCAAGAACGAAGGTGAGATGAAACAACTTAACATAAAGAAGTTATGTACCTACCATAACGTTCCATGTTAGTTGTCCTTCATCTCGCCTTCCTTCTTGCGTCCCCCCCTCCTTCCCCCTTCCTGGAGGATTGAGAGGAGTTCACTATGGTTTCACTGGCTGATTTCCTTTTTCTTGGTTCACATGCCAGGTAATTTTATGACAGTTTACTCTTGATTTGTTATTTTGGTAAATCAGTTTTAGGTTACTGGTTACTTTATATGTCTAGTGTGCGTTATCACAAGTGAGATCTGGGTAGCTGACGCTGGGCATTCTGGGATAAGGGTTAGCCTCTAGCCAGTAAATAGCTCTCGAGCTGTAGACGTAGGCCAAGTCGGAGCCGAGGATTGGCTCCGAACCCAAACAGCAAGAAGGAAGGCGAGATGAAGGACAACTAACATGGAACGTTATGGTAGGTACATAACTTCTTTTTGTGTTCTTTGTGTGTGTATAGACACACACACACACACACACACACACACACACACACACACACACACACACACACACACACACATATATGCATGTTTTGTGGGAAGACCCAGAGGCATTTGTACTGACAAGGAGGAGTTTGGCAAGACACCAGTAAAATTCCTGTATTTGTCTAGGTAATAATAGGTGTGTACTAGAAATGAGGATGCGTTCCAAATGATGAACATTAACACTGATGCTAGTATGAATGACTTTGACTCAGTCAGTGAGAGTACTCGTTTAAATGAAACGAGTTCATGCCAGAAAAAAAATAGTCAGTCAAATAGCAGATGGAGGGTTGTCAGGTAACATTGGTGGACCTTTTTCATGGGTAATGCTGCTGTGTCATGGAGCTAGTTAATGGAGAAATGTGCTGTGGTGATGCAAAAAAAAAAAATTATGCTCATTTGGGAGTTTCTAGCGCAACATCAGAGAATTTTAATGTTCAGATGGAGTGATGGTTCCAGCAGGAGGTTAAAAAAGGCAATGTTGTAAAAAAACAAGCAGTTATTAGGTAAAACCAGAAGACCCAATAGTAGTAAGTCTTTGGTATTTTGTGCAATAGTGGTGAATCAAAACATTGTAGCAACTAAATGCTCCTGCAAATATTGGTAGTTTCATCTGTTAGTAAGAATAACTAATAAATAAAAAAAAGATTGTACTAGACAAATATGGTATATGGGGTAACTTGGTGATTCCTTTGAGCTTTAATATAAATTATGTAAGGGTGCAGATTAATTTGGGGACAGTCCTTTTTGCAGAATAATGTTTGCTGCACTGGCTGAGAAGTTTGTAATGTATGATTAAAAAGAAATAATTTCCTGTGAAACTTTTTTTGTGAATGTAAACATACAAACAAGGTGAAAATTGACTGCAGTTCAGCACACGTAATGTGACTGAAACTGAACTTGGGCAGTATTTTTCAGAAACATACTAGTCCATGTGTGACATAAAGCAACAGTTTAATGAAAAGAGACTGTGGAATGGGGCATAGAATGTAGAGGTGTCATTACTAGCTAAAGGTTTATAAATAGAGCATCTGCTAAGTGCAGTTATAATAAATGGAAACACAAAGAAACGTAAATATCTATGCACACCCCAAATAATGTTTTATGCAGATATGGCACATTTAATACAACATTGCTTAAAGTACAGGCTATCATAGAAAGTGTATCTCAGAGGCGCTTACGTTTTGATTGTTCAATGCACAAAGGGTAGTCGTACTGCACAAAGAGAAAGTAATGAGCAAAATAGAAAAGAAACCATAGAATTGCATTATGTAAGAAATGTGCAGTACATGATAAATGATGACAATGTACAAAATGTTATTGAAAAGTGTACTGAAAATGGTAATGAACAAATTTGAGTAAGAAAATGTGTGTGGATGTCTGAGATAAGTGAAATGGATAGGGAAAAGGAGCAATTTACAGTGAATGTTAGTAATAAATTTGAGGTATTGGACTTAAATTCTAGAAACATTGATTTAATTGGAAGAAGATCAGTCTTCAAAAGAGTAAAGCATAGAAAAGGAACATTTAAAAATAGCGCAGGGAAACTTGCAAGCAAAGAAAGGTTTAATTGTAGTTTAGTTGCAGTTTTACATGACTAGTGTAAAGATTGTCATTTTGTAAAGTTAAATTTAAGTAAATGATGCAAAAAATGAAGCAGATATTATTTGCTTGATATAAGACTTTTGTAGAGTAAAAAAAATGAAAGTTCAGTTTAAAAATATGGTGAGTAAAGAAGTCATGTCGAATGCAGAATAGAAATATACTCATAATTAGATTACTATGCAGTAGCCTAAGCTATACGGGTCATATCATTACTAAGGTATGAAAATGGCCAGCTTTGAAAGCTTAGGGTACCTTTTCTTGAGCCCTAACCAATGTGTAGCTTGAGGAGAAAGTATAAAGTCAGTGGTTAGGGTACCGAATTTTGCTTTTCCCTGCCAGCTTTGAGTGATCAGTGGTCAGCTAGTGCTTCTACAAGGCAGATAAGTACCCTGTTGGGATATTTATTTCTTTGATAAATAAAGTTTGCTTTTTCTGTCAAAAAATAAAATGTAAGGCTAGGACTGGTGTTTTAGTGGTTGTTAATGGAAATTTAAGTTGAGAAGTTATAATTTAATTAGGGTCCCCTGTTTGGAAAATCCTTTTAAAATATCACTTTTTGCCAGAAATGATTGCAGGGGTACTAGGATGTTAGACTTTTGAGGATTGTTGTTAAAAAGTTACCTCAATTTAAAAATTTCCAATTAGGTAGTTTACAGACTCTTAAAGGCTCATTTTTTTTGATAGACCATGGACAAGGCTTTGGACTTTTTAGTTCTTCCCTTCCCCATCCAGAACACCTCAACCACTGATGGGTGACTCTGCTGTGGCTATTATAGGTACTTCTATCTGCTCATAGATTTCTCTTTCTAGAATGTGTTAGACACCCTGCAGCAAAAGGCTTTTCTGACACAGGAGAATGTGATCTGAAAACTTTCCTGAGCTTCTCCATTCAGTCTCAGATGTCAACCAGAGATTATCTCGGGATCCAGATTTTCATGTCATCTATGATTCTTATGATTCCTATTGCCAGATTGCACATGAGAAAGATTCAATGGTTTCTTAAAACACAGACCCAACATTTGTGTCCTCGGGAATTTCGGATTCCCACGTTGGGCTTTGTAGAAAAAGGAACTACACTGGCAGAGTGAGTACAGGTACAAGCAAATTCAGATCTCCCCTTTCCTTCTCTACTTCTAAGTCAATTTGTATTTGCAGACGCTTCTGATTTCTCTTGGTGTTGGGAGGGTTGTATAGTGGGCAAAGGTGCAAGGCTTGTGGGAATCCTCAGATAGACCAAAACACATAAATGTCAAAGAAATGTTGGATGTGATCCATATATTAAAATGTCATCATCTGCAGGTGATTATAGACAACATCTCAGTGATGCGGTACATCAGCAAGCTAGGAGGGGTACCTGTCGTACTGTCTGAGCAGGATGGCAGTGATGGTTTGGCAAGTAGCTCTTCAGCACTCCTTAACCCTAACTCTCCAAGCATCATACATTCTATCAGAACAAATCATAGTGGCAGACATACTGAGCAGGACCAGGATAGACCCTTATGCATGGAAACTAAACGAGGAGGTCTTCCCCACAACTATTGTATCAATTCCTGGAACACCTCAAATAAGTCAGTTTGCCTCCTTTCAGAACAGACAACTGATCAAATTCTGCTTCAGTCTCCTTGCAAGCAGGCTTGGAAAACAGATATATTTTCATTCCCATGAAAGGGAGTGTTTCTTTGTGTGCAGTTCCCCCTTTCCAATGATATCTAGAGTAATTCTGTAGATACAGAACGACTCTAAAAATAATTGTGGTGACTCCCTATTGGCCCAGGCAGTATTGGTTTCACTTCTTATGGAATTGGCCAATGGCAGTTACCACTCACTGGTGCAGTAGCCACACCCATCCTCCCACCCCCTAAGTTTTGTGTATTGTTGGTTATGTATGTGTTTTGTAATTCTGGATGAGTTATTCTGCTTCTGAACTTTTGGACAAGAAAGTCCTGAAGATTTTTAACTCTGACTGGTGATTTTTCCCTTCACAGGGCTTACCAGTCTGTAGTAAGAGTGAAAATGTAAGAGGGAGCCAGACCTTATGGAAGCTGTCCAGTTGTATCTTGGGAAAGAAACAACCCATACAACGTAAATGTCTACCTCAGCAGTGAGGACATTAAACATCTACAGTTATGGGTAAGTGCAACTTACAGAACGATAATTTTCCTCACAAAATTTACATACTCGCAAAAGACAGGGGTTGTTTGATACATCCCAAAACTTGATGACTGCCTGGATGAGAGATTCTTAATACTTTTTAGATACTTGTTTTTTACAGCAGGTATTAAAGGAAGCCAAGAAACGTGCTGCTAGAAAATCATATGCGAGGTAAGTGGAAAAGATTTTCTAACTGGTGCCATAGTAAGAAGCAGGATCCTTTTCAGGCCCAGACGTCTGTGGTTCTGCAATATTTGTGTGTGTTCTTATCTTATGGCCTTTTTAAAAATCTATTTTAAAGGTCAACATTTTGCCCTTCTCCGAGTGTATGCTTATAGAGCCCCCTTTTTGCCATGTATCAAGACAAATAATTTTTGAAAGGGTTTTTGCAAATCTGTCCATCTAGAAGACAAGTGGCTCCTTCTTGGGATCTTAATTTTGTTTGGAGAAATTTAACACTTATTCACTTTTGCCAGCTCAAAAGGCTGATTAGGTTCATAGGTAAGTACTAGGCTAACTGCCTTTGCAGGCCATTTTAAGCCTAGCCAATTTCCCTTCAAAGGTGAGACTCTTGTACATTGTGTCCTTGAGGTAAACACCTTAACTATTACACCGACCCCAATTTGAAGTTCTTGTTGGAAAGCACCACTCATTGCTATAACTTCTTCAAAAGGAGTATTTGAGTTATGACCTGCTATGGTGAGTCAACTTTCTTATTTTTCACATGGATGGGGTAACTTTGAGAACAAATCCTTCATTTTTGTCTGAAGTTTGAGTTTATTTTCAGCTAGGGTAGTCATCTCCTTGTTTTCTTTCCAAATCAGAAAAATAAGGGAGAAAGAAGTTTACGCACACTGGATTTCCACAGGCAATATGAATGCTACATTGACAGGACTAAGCCATTCGAGAATTCTGAGCAGCTGTTAAGAAAAAAGAACAGTCAGTATCAAAACATGGTTGTCTCATGCCATTGCTTTTTGTTATTCTCACCATGACATGTCACTTCCAGGCAAGGTTGTGGCCAACTCTACCAGGGCTTTGGCTTCTTATAGAGTCCACTTCTTTCCAAAATGCAATAGACATATAATAGAGGTAGCAACTCTTGTCATCTCTACATATTTTTACCAAAAACATTTAAAAATTAAATTCCTTTTCTACGTTCAGGTTTGTTAGGACTGTTCTTCAGAAGCACCTGGACTCTGACCCCTCTTCATCATCCCTTCCCTTTGTCTCTAAGCTCTAGTAATCAACCTATACAGCTTAGGCTGCTGCATCAGTGCTCCTAATGATGAACATAGTAATTGTGTAAGTAAACTTACCATAACAGTGCATGTTTGAATAGATTTCTGCTGCAGTAGGAAACCCCTCCCTCTATCCTCCTCTTTTTGCCGCGTTTTTGCCAGTGTGTTGATATTTTTTCTTTTCTTAGCATTTACCTAACTGACAGTTCTGTAGCCTCCCTTACTCTGAGACAAGAAAACTCTGAAGGTTTGGTACCCTAACCACTGACTTTATACCTCTGTTCTCCTTGAGCTGTACAGCTGTTAGGGTGCATGGAAATTATCTGTAAGCTTTGGAAACTGGCTAGTTGTTCTGTACCGTGCAGAATATAACCCATATAGTTCAGGCTGCCACAACAGTGACCTGTTTACACATCTACTGTTATGGTAAGTTTACTTACTCAGCTGTATTTTATTCAAGTACATTAATTTTTATTTATTTAGTTAGTTATGCATTTACCCTTTGTTGACCAGGTAAGTTCCACTAGGTAAACGGCCTCTATTCAGGGGAGGCCAAGTATTCATATTGACTAAGCAAAATTTGGCCAGGACACTGGCAAATTTCCCCATTCTTTTCAATAAGTGTTGAGGGATCTTGCCTAAAGCCAACTAAGGCAGATGGGAACCTCTGTTTAATGTCTCATTTAAATTTAGGCATTGAAGTGTTTGATTTAAGCATATGAATTGCTGGTGCAATGTTCATTTGTGATTTAACAGTTAAGACCCTGTATACACTTTGTCACACCTTCTATCTGGAATTTTGTAAATAATTCTATGTCACTTGTGAGTATTGATATAATTTATACAGAACTGTATGTTGTATACTGAGCTTCAAGAATGTAACCACAGCATACCCTCCTGGAACATAGAAGATTAACCTGCAAAACTTAAGAATAGTTACCTTATAGCTGGGCCATAAACAAGAAATGTTATCTCCTAGTTTCAGTTCAGTAGCAGACACAATGTCTAAAGCTAGAAGTTTTTCTGTTGTCTTGAAAGAAAAGTAATTCCTAGGTTTAAAATGCAAAGTGTTTTATTGATTTACGACTTCCAAGATCTAGCAAACATCTGAGAGATATGTATTTCTCACACAGGGATGTTAAATTATGTTAAGTTTTTGGTAGATGGATTATTAAGTCACAGGCAGACAAGGGTCATGGTTTGAATGAGAGAGTTTCTCTAAAACCATTTTTAGCAGATTGCCCTTTGACTCATTAATAGTATGAGAAATGATTAATTGTAAGTAGACACTCTTATATGATCTGTAAAATACACACACACACACACACACACATATATATATATGTATGTATATATATATATATATATATATATATATATATATATATATAACTACGTATATTCTACAAAATAAAGTTTTTAGAATGAAATGTTTTTAGAATGGTGTGTGTGTGTGTGTGTGTGTGTGTGTGTGTGTGTGTATATATATATATATATATATATATATATATATATATATATATATATACATATATATATATATATATTGTAACACAAGTGTTGTTAGAGTGATATTTGTTCGATATATGTATGTTCATTGGTTGTAGAGTTTGAAGTTATTTGGGTATGAATGTATTACACATACATTTTATGTGGAGTATGAATGAAGGGTTTTGATTGCTTTGTCTTTGTACCTTTAAAACATTAATGAATGCTTTAATCTGAAGAGTAATTTCATTGGTTCAATGGTTTTTGTGTCACTATTTAAGAAGTTCTCCTACCTTGTATTTTTAAAGTCTGAAGCGTCTGAAGGGACGTGAAAGCACTTACTTGTGGAATTAAAAGGTTAGCTTCAATTGTCATGGTGTGCCTCTTTGTTTTTTATTTATAAGTTTTTGTTTAGCCTGTGAACTGAACTCAGGTGACAGTGATGTCATCCAAGCTGGCCCAACAGTAATGTTTGATATTAATTTGGGATCTCTCTCAGAGAGAGACTATGCATTTTGTATTTTGTCTTTGACCTGGAAACATCAACTCCTCCTCATCATCTGCACTTGCTGTAAGTAAGATTTAGGACATGGTATCTCTTTTAGATATAGATAGGAATATAGTAAAGATTAGTTTAGATGTTTTCTGTGTTTGAGACTGTCCTACAATGTTGTTTTAAAATATTTCCTGTGATTTTGAACTCTGAACTCATTGTGTCGAGTTACTGAGTATTGTCTTTGTTCTTTTATTATTTATTATTAAATGTATTTAAACTTATCTTTGTGGCTGATGTTTGTGAAACATATTTAAGCCCTTAGAGAACTTGAATATGTATTTGGTGACACTGTACAGGCCACTCCTAAATAGCCTGACTCTTGGTCAAAACTACCATTTAGATTAATAGTAACATTACACAGTAGGATTGGACACCCTTTGTAAGGACCTTATAGTAGCTGATAAGTAAGTGTTGGCTAGTGGCAGCTGGAGATACCTTATAGTCAGGGCAGAGGGGGGCATAGCTGGTAAAGCTGTGCCAGCCTTCCCCAGCAGTGTGTGTATGCGTGTGCATGTGTGCTTGTATATAAATCAAATCTCAGTCTGTGCGTGTTAGCTACTTGGGCAGGGACACGAAGCACTGGTTGGACAGAGAGGGTGCTGGATGTCTTGGTTTGGCCATTCGGCTGAGATCTCAACCCTATAGCTGTGCCAGTGGGGAGTCTTATTGGGGATCTGGAGAGAAAGGAAGAAACCAGCCCCAGACTGACTATGATCTCTGTGTGCTCTTAAGGGAAGTTGCACTTTACTATGTGCGTACTTGTCATCCTCCCAGTGTGTACATCCCCTAGCTGTTGCCAGTGGTGAGGATTGATGCTCCTTGATTACTGGGCCAGTGCAGGGGTGTCACACACATATCTTTTACTTTGCACACAGACAGTAGTATGCCTGTACTGTTACACTCTTGATAACATTAATTACAGGCCATCATTTCGATCCTCCTTGGATGCCCCCTGCCCTATGTGTATCACCATAATAGTAGCTTCAGTAAGTTGCATTAAATGTTTGGAGCCACACTAGCCTGTGAGTAATCTTGTGCCATTTAATCAGCATATGTGTAATGCCAAAAATATCTTTATCTCCTGATTTCTTAGTATGTTTAATAAACACTGCTATGTAGTTTATAACAATTGCTTGCTGACAAAATACTTTACATTGAAGCTGTTACCATAAATGTGAGTCAAGGCTTTTACAGTCCAGTGTAAGCCAAAAGTGCCATGGGTACCACCATTATCCTTTGCCTGTTTCTCTGAAAAAATCAGACAAGTATGGTCTGTACCATCTCTCTTTTTTTCCATCGTTCTCATGATGGACCGCACCTGGCTTTCCCCCTGTGCTTTAGTCAGGAGAGCCCCCATAGTCACTCACTCCAAAGCTATAAATGTCATGATAGTAGTCAGCACCAAGGCTTTTGTACTAATTGTATTTCAATTTGCATTGAAGTTGTACTTTTATTATTGCTGTGTTTTCCTTTGATAACATAATTAATTGGTGTAGATTTACATAAATAATGAGAACTTGAAACTGTGGAATGAACAGAGAGCATAGAATGGCCCTACTTTGAAGAACTGTTGTCACAGGTTTAGCCTTTGCTAGTATTGCATTGATAGAAGACTTTCATGGGGGCAAAACCTCGTCACATGACACTTACCGCTGTTCTGTTTCGTCTTCCAGTCACCCCAACACCACCTACCCCCAAGAAACTTGGATTAGGGCTTGGTGTGTATGGCAATTCAGTTTCTTCTCATGCAAGTTAAGAGTCTATGTAAAACAGGCCACTACTTTTTTGCATTGGATCAGTAAAGGAAGACAGTAGATGCTGTCAGAGTGGCTTTCATGCTTATTTTTTGCCACATGGTGGGCTCCTACTAATGTTGCAAGACTTCTTTAACATGCTGGAGTACTGTATTTGCAGGCAGTTGGTCACCATGGGTATGTTTACAGATTACTGTAACTTGAATGTGTGCATTAAGAAGACAGCCTTTTGGCAGAGCCTTTGCTGAAGGTATACTGTGTGAGCATGTTCTTATTTCTGCATCCTTGCCTCCTGGTCTAGTAATAGATAAATAATTTGAGAATCTGACCCACTAGTTGGAGTTGAAGTAAGCTGATACTGTATATGAAGAGTACCTCGTTCCTTCAGATCTTGAGGGACTTCTGACGTGGGGTCCTTTTTTACCCTCCCTCCTTGCCCATTTATGCATGGTAATAGTTTTCTGAGACTGCATAGTATAAATGAAAAGGAAGCAAGTACAAATGTTTATTTTATTTAGTTTGAGTTTTTATTTGGGGGGGGGGATGTCTTTCATTTTGAGAGAACTAGGATTTTAGAAATGAACTGCCATTGTGAGTCAATGACAGGGGATGCCCACGTTATGGCACCAGGTAACATGGATTCTAAAGATTTTTGGGAGTGCTGAGCAACAGAAGAATGCTGTACTGTTTATTGGCCATTTGTATAATTTCCCCTAACTTCTATTAATATGAATTCATTTCAGTTTAGGTGTTGTGACGTGATATACCCTATTGCTAGTAAGTGTGCATTTTGTTATAAGCTACTGATTCAGTAGTTTTAAATTATGACATTTCTATGGGCAAAATGTTTTCTCTTTTTTCTAAATAATTTTTAGTGAAATTTGTAGTGAACTTAATAGAGAAACCAGCAATCAAAGAATAGCAACGTAGAGGGAAAAAAAACAATAACCATAAACTGTGTACAGTTGATATCCTTGTATTCCAGTGTTGCAGTATTCTACATATGGGTTTACCCATCTTTCTCTCCAGTTTGTCCGGCCAGGTTTCCAAAGATTTTCAGTCCCTGTAGGTGCATTGGATGTCTGATGTGGCAGCAGGTACATGGGCCATAAAGGTGACGTCTGCACACACCAGCCCTCAGAACTTTTCAGCCACTAGTTGTACGCCAGGTGCTCCTTCTTCTCATGGATGTCTGATCAAAAAAGATTCAGTTAAGTACCCAATTGGGGATTCTTTCAGTCCTACTTTATTGATAACTATAGTCTGTTAATGTCATCCGGTAAGGGCAAGTGCGGCCAGCAGATTCCTCACAAAGAGTCTTGGCAGGGAACACAACCACGAGAACTGCGCCATTTGCTGATCGTTTGTTCCTAAGACCTTATGCTGCTGTTTGCAAGCCCTAAATTTGTACTTAATCAGTGCTTGAAACAAATAGCATTAGGAATGGAGGCTGCATGTAACTCCCAGTCTGAACAAGCTAGGAAGAGGGCCAAATCCTCTCAGCCTACTTCATCTGCTGTGCTTCTTGTCTGCCGTACCGCACTCTGTAGCCAACGTCAGCTTGACTGAGGGTCCGACTTCCACCAATACAGATAAAGTGGGTACCTCTGAGGAAGCCTCAAAATCAAAATCTCGAGCGGACAGCATGTCCACAGAGGTTTTACCAGCACCTGCCTTAGATGCCGGGGGAAACCAGCATTCACTGGGGCTCATTGGACATCTCCACCGCCATTCCAATGACTGACCCCAGGCCTGTTCCTAGCCAGACTCCGGCTAGGCCTTTAAAGAAAAAAACAAAAAACTAAGCACCTCACTCCAGCCGCTGAAAGCATGCCGGATTGGTAGGCCTTCAGCCAGAGTTTGTTCAATGCTTTCATGGCCCTTAGGCCTTCTGCAGAACACTCTGCCACTGTTCCTCCCCTCCTTGGTCCCAGACCTTCAACCCAGGAATGGAGACTAGACCAGCCTGAAGAAGAGGAACTGTCTGATTCCTCTGAGGACTCTCTTTCTTATTTGTCCCAGATCTCATTCCCCTTGGGATATGGTTCTCCTGAGGAGGGCTCTGTTGAACCTGACTCCTCTGTAGAGGATCTTACAACTGGGGAAACTGTTAATAAAATGAAAGACCACTTTAAGTGGCAATCCTGGATATGTCTGATATACAGAAAAGGATTTATGACCTAATTCAAATGGACTCTCCCACTCCTTCTGCTATTCCTCCTATTCAACCTGCTTTTCTGGATGCTTTTGCCTTAGCCTCCACTAGTCCAGACTCCCAACTTCCAGCCCCTCGGAGAGCAGACAGACTGTATAAAGTCCCTGAGACAGAGAAATATTTCTTTAAGTACCCTCCTGCTGATCTAACCACTATTTCTATCTCTACGGACAGGGCCTCCAAACTCCTGCCTACCACTACTATCCTCCCGGCTGATGCAAGACCATGGAGAGGTTGGGAAAGAAAACATATACTTCTGCCACTCTCTCATTTAGAGCCACAAACCAGCAAACTCATATGACCAAATACTTCTTAGCTGTCCTGGGCAAAGCCATTAAAGATTTGGAAGGCATCCCAGACAGTGCAGCCAAGGCCTCCCTGTCGTCACTGATAGCACTCCTCTCTCAAGTGAATAGACACTCCCTGAGATGTAGCTATGATGCAACTGAAGCCTCAGCCAGGTCAGCTGCATCAGCTTCAGTACTAAGGAGGTACTCATGGCTGCGACTACAGGCTCCCCCAGATGTTTTGAGGGCCAAACTCCTGGATGCACCTTTGGACCACTCTGCACTTTTTGGTGCAAAATTGGCCGACCTGTTCAAATCCTTTCAACAGAAGGGAAAAGAATTGCAGGACTTAAAACATATCCTAGGTCTCGCCTATTCCCAAGTTACAGAGGAACTACCTGACTAAGACCCAATTTATCAGGAAATCCTTCAGCTGCAGCTCCCTGGCCTAGAAGACCCTAGAAGACAGCCTCCGACTAGCCATCTCAGTCTTCTAGCCAAAGGCCTCCCTTTCCTGATAGGGCAGGGTAACGTCTTGACTGCCTGACAAAATTTCAACCCCCCCCCCTCCATTCCCCTTTCTGCCCGTCTCTATCACTGTTTCCCTGCATGGTCTCTCATTACCACATACAAATGGGTTCTGTCCACCATACACGATGGCTACTTCATGTCCTGGATCACACTACCACCAAGACTGGGCATACCTCAGCCTCCCCCTAGTCAACTACCCCTACTCCATCAGGTTTTGCAAACCCTGCTTCTTCAGGGCATCATAGAGTCAGTTCCTGCACAAGCAAAAAGTAAAGGATTCTACTCCAGAGTCTGTTTGTTACCCAGAAAAGAAGGCTCATGGAGACGAATTCTAGACATCTCTCGCTTCAACTCCTTCCTAAACGTCCCTTCTTTCAGGATGCTCACCCTTCCTACCCTCTTTCCTCTCATCCTTCCACAGAGTTTCATGGCAACCCTGGACATAAAGGATGCTTATCTTCACATACCTATAAAGCCTGCTTTCAGGAGATACCGGAGATTCCTGTCAGGCCCATCTCACTTTCAGTTCTGTGCCTTGGCCTTTGGACTTTCTACTGCACCCAGAATATTTACAAAATGCCTAGCTCCAGTCATCACCTACTGCAGGGAAAAGGGAATCCAGGTATTCCCTTAGCTAGATGACCTCCTAATCCAGGCAAACGACAAGGGAACTCTTCTCCGCCACTCCCAGGACCTTCTGGTTTTCCTGCAGTCTCTAGGGTTCATGAAAATCTTCCCAAAGTCCCACCTCAGTCCCACACAGGATATTGTCTTCCTGTGGTGCAGGATAAGGACAGACCTCATGAAGGCCTCCCTTCCAGCAGAAAAGGTGGTATCTCGCCAAAACCCCATTCTTTCTGCTATACAATCAACCGAACTAACTGCAAGACAATTTCTGAGACTTCTAGGTTACATGGCAGCTACCATTCCCATGTGGTCCCTAGCAAGGATGCACATGAGGAAACTTCAATGGTACTTCCTCTGGAGTTCAGGATCCTATTGCTTCGCTGTTGCATCAGGAACTGAGATGGTGGGTGGCTCAGGTAACCCAAAACCCAGGCCTGCCTCTGCAAACACCCTCTCCCTCCCAAACCATGTACACAGATACCTCATACCTGGGCTGGAGAGTGACTCTGGAAATAAGGAAAGTACAAGGTTTGTGGACAGACAGACACAAACAAAACCACATAAACATGAGAGAAATGAGGGCCATTTTCCTTGCTCTACATGCCTTCCAGCCATACCTAGAACAGGGCCCTCTAAAGATATTCACAGACAACACCACAATTCTGTGGTATCTCAACAAGTAAGGAGGGACCGAATCCTACCTCCTCTGCAGACTAGCTCTGCGGGTGGGGAAACTGGCTACCTCACAGGGGATCACCCTCCAGGCAGCCTACATCCCATCTCTGCACAACTCCCAGGCAGACTAGCTAAGCAGAATCACTTCAAACAACCGTGAATGGATGCTGAAAAGAGATGTTTTCCTGACTATGGTCCACAGGTGAGGTATTCCACAGATAGACCTGTTCACCTCCTCCTCCATAAACAGGCAGCTTCCTGGCTACTGCACCAGGACACCAGACCCCAAGGCATTAGCAACAGTTGCCTTCTCAATGACCTGGAAGGGGACGTTCCTGTATGAATTTCCCCCCTTCCCTCTGATACAAAGGGTCCTGCTGATAATTCAGCAAGACTCGCCCAAAATCTTGCTGGTGACTCCCTACTGGCCAAGACAGCACTGGTTCCCTCTTCTTCACCTGTCCAAGGGCATTTACCACAAGTCGCCCCTTCAGTCGACCTGCTCACACAGAACAAGGGGACTAGGATACACCCACAGTGGCAATCCATGCACCTCACCCTTTGGCTGATAGGACCTGATCCCCTTTAGACACCTATATATCGAGGACATGCTCACTGTCCTGCAGGAGGCCAGGAAATGCAACACAAGGAAATCCTATCGCTCTAAATGGGAAATGTTTTCCATTTGGTGTCACAAAAGACAATTGGACCCACTGGAAAGCGATATTCCTCTCATCCTGTCTTACCTGTGTGAACTAATGCAGACAGGGCTGTCATACTCATCTCTGAAAGCACACTTGTCTGCTATTTCTGCCTGCCTTTCTCTGGAGCCTCCCCTTACATCCAGACTCCCCGCTAAATTGTTCCTCAAAGGGGTACTGCACTTGAGTCCACCCAGGAAACAGTCTCCTCCCCCCTGGGACCTTAACTATGTATTAGGAAAAACTCACACTAGCCCCCTTTGAGCCAGCAGACAACGCTTCCATAAAATTTTGCACATGGAAATATGTTTTATTGGTAGCACTGACATCAGCCAGAAGAGTCTGAGAGTTGCAAGCTCTTATGGCTACACCACCATTTCTAGTCTTCCACCTGAACAGGGTGACTCTCAGGACTAACCCATCATTCACTCCCAAAGTAGTGAATGACCTATTCTTGAACTAAGCCATCCACTTGCCTACCTTCTTCCCCAACCCGCAGGGGGATAGTGAAAAAGTACTTCATTCTCTAGACGTCCACAGACAATTTAGCTTTTATCTACATAAAACCAAGCCTTTTAGGAAATCAGACCAACTGTTCGTCTCCTCATACCCTAGAGCCCTGGGGAAAACTGTGAGCAAACAGATAATTTTGGCCTGGATCTCCAGGGCCATTTCCTTCTCCTACCTACACTATGGAAAGACCTTGCAGGGCAATGTCAAAGGCCACTCCACCAGAGCAATGGCCTCTTTTTGAGCCTTCTTTAAGGGCTTAGACACCAACTCCGTACTGGAGGCAGCTACTTGATCCTCCAGTGCACACCTTCACCAAACACAACAAACTGGACCATATCTCCATAGCTAGGGCTGGGTTTGCCAAGGCTATCCTACACTGATTCCTGGAAACATCATCTAGGTCACCTCCCAATCCTCAGTGAGCTTTGGCACTCACTCACTTGTAGAATACTGCAACATTGGAATAGAAGGACATAGGAATGTTGTGTAAAATGTTACCATAACCGTAGATGTTCATCTCTTCCACGTTGCAATATTCCTTCCCTCCCACCTTCCCCTCTTGTCAGACTGCACTTGCTCTCCTGGTGACGCTGGACAGGCTGTGCCCTTTCAGGATTTGCCTCGACTGGGGCTTTTTTTTTTGTTCTGAGGGCTGCTGCATGCAGACATCACTTTTATGGCCCACATACCTGCTGCCACATCAGACGCTCGCACCTACAGGGACTGAAAATATTTGGAAACCTGTCTGGACAAACTGGAGAGGAAGAAGGATAAACCCACAGTAGAATACTGCAACATGCAAGAGAAGGACATCTATGGTTATAGTAAGATTTTACACAACTTTCCTTTCTGTTTATATGCTTGTAGTGTAGTCAAAAGCAAGAACCACTGTAGATGTGATGTTCATCGTGCTATGCTGCTGCAGTCATCACACTTGGGTTATCCTGCCGTCAGGTGGTCCCGCAGTCGGCCTGAATTCCAAAGCCTTGGTCCGGCGTCAGTTGTCGTCACTTCTTCCCTGATGTCAGTGCGGCAGGGGTTTAAAAGAGGCAGCCGACGCCATTTTCTTCAGTCTTTCTTGCCGCGCGGTGCCCGAAGCAGAAGCAGTTCGCAAGTGCCGGTCGGCCAGCTCCTGAGATTTTCGAACAGAATTTCAGCCGAAGTCTTCTATAAAGCTAAGTACCCCATTGGGGAAACTTTTCTTGCCTCAGACCGATGTCAGACAAAGTTAATAATTGTATTTCTTGTGGGAAGCAAATACCTCATAAGGATTTTCATTCTTATTGTATTCCTTGCCTAGGCCCAGACCACGACATTTCTGGTTGTCGGTTTTATGCTAGGTTCAATAAACGCACTATTAAGCGTCGGGCTGATACCGTCCAACATTATTTTGGCAGAAAATTCAACTACATTATGTCGTCGGAACCTCCGACTACCGCTGTGTTTAAAATACGCAAGGACAAAGACCGGCAGCCTAGATGTAGACCAGATACCGAGGTCTCAGTTAGGCCTGCCGCCGGATCTTCAGTATTCAGTGAGGCACCTTCGCAGCCCCTGACTACCACAGATTTAGAAAATACGACTACCTCTCAGTCAGAATCTACTGGGCCACTGGAGCCGGTTCCTCCTCAACTCACGGACGCCAGCCCTGGCGGTGATCCGGAGACATTGGACAGGCCTTTGGTTTCAGAAGACATCTTTAAACCGACAACTCTTTCCGTTAAGTCATACGCTAAGCTTCCAAAGGTTAAGAAACTGGGTCCACAGACTCCCATACAGGCCCCTATGCCTAAAAAACAGATGCTCAAAATGGCAGAGGACCTGATTACCCCTATCAGAGGTTCCCAGCCCCCTCCTGACAAAAGGCCTAGACTGGAGGAAGATTTACCTCCTTCTGACCAGGAATCCATTTCCTTAGCAGACTCTGAGGAACAGGATTACCCCTTCCCTCTCTATGAAGACTCAGATGCTGAGGAGTCTATTCCCTGTGTTTCCCCCCCTGAAGACTTCTCTTTTGCGGAAACCCTGCACACCATGAGAGAGCATTTCCACTGTGAAGGACAAGATTACTCTGACTCCAAGAAAAGACTCTGTGAGTTTCTTCTTTTGCCTCAGCATAGACCCCTAGCCATTCCTCCTGTTTTAGACATTCTGGATGATGTCTACACTGAATCCAGTCTAAATCCAGATTCCTTACATCCAGCACTACCTAAACCAGACAGATACTATTGAGTCCCTGACTCTCAAGTTTTTATATAAAAGCCCTGCTGCAGACCCAGAAACCATTTCCCAGGGTCCCAAAGGGGTTAAGGCCTCTACTGCTAAGAATCCACTACCTGTGGAAAGAGATTCCAGGGCATTAGAAAGATGGGGGAAAAAAGTGTATACCTCTGCCACTTTGGCCATGAGGACATTGAACTGTCAATTCCACATGAATAAATACCAGCAGTACTTGCTTACTCAGTTAAAACAGAAAATGATCCCTCAAACAGATCAACTAGATTTCAAAGGGATGCAAGATTTGTTGCATGCAGCAGAACAAGTGGGAAAACATACCTTGCAGTGTGGTTTTGATTCTTTGGAGGCCTCATGTAGAGCAGCAGTCACAGGGTCTGTAATACGTAGACATGCTTGGCTAAAAGAGCAGACCTTACCAGAACATGTCAAAGCAAAGTTACTGGATGCTCCACTTCCAAAGAATGCGTTATTTGGTGTCAAAGCAGTGGAAGTTTTAAAGAAGATGGAAGAAAAGGCAAAATCAGTGCAAACCGTTAAAGATTTTTTACAGGTACAACCTCCTCGCTTCAGCAGAAACTGGCCATCAAAAAACTGGTCCTTTCCTGCTTCAGACAGACCCCAAAGGGGCAGGTACATACGCCCTAGGGGCAGAGGCCAGGCACAGGGTACCTTCAGGCCTAGACAATGGCAAACAACAACTCAAAGAGGGGGAGACGACAGATCTCAACCCTTCAGAAAACAAACTCAATGACTTTCCTCTTCGCCTGCCAAGCAAAATTGCCCAGGCAGCACCTCTAGGAGGAAAACTGGCTCTTTTCCCACAAAATTGGCACATCATAACAAAGGACAAATGGATTCTGGATATTATTACCCGAGGCTACAGATTTCATTTTCACACTTTACCACGGATGAGAGGCATGCCAAATCTGCCAACAAACCAATGGGCAGAGGCACAAAAGCAAATTTCAGCTCTCATGAACATGAAAGCAATTCAAAAGGTACCTGCAAAAGAGCAAGGTCAAGGATTTTACTCGAGACTGTTTCTAGTACCAAGAAAGGACAAAGCCTTGGAGACCCATCTTAGACCTTTCAATTCTAAACACGTACCTGGACATTCCCAAATTCAGAATGCTCACACTACAGCAGCTTCTTCCCATGCTGGGCAAGGAGTCTTGGCTAGTAACGCTGGACCTCCAAGAGGCATACGTGCATGTGCCTATCAGACAAGATTGCAGAAGATACCTCAGATTTTTGGCAGGCACAACGCATTATCAATTCTCTGCATTGCCCTTTGGCTTATCTACTGCACCCAGAGTATTCACGAAATGCCTGGCATCAGTAATTGCATACTGCAGACAGTGAGGAATACAAATTTATCCATATCTGGATGACTGCCTGATCCAAGCGGACAGCAAAGACATCCTACTACAGCATCTGGCATTTGTAACAAAGTTGCTAAGTTGCCTAGAGTACACAGTAAACAAAAAGAAGTCAAAACTAATACCCTCACAAGAAATAATTTTCCTGGGTACCAGCTTGAAAACAACGGCCCAGATGGCTTACCTCACGCCAGACAAGCAAAAACTGGCTCAGTACTTCAAAAAGATGGCAACTTCTACCCAGCTCACTGCAAGGAAATTCCTGCAGGCATTGGGGTACATGGCATCCTGCATTCAACTAATTGCATAAGCAAGGCTGCATATGAGAAAACTACAATGGTACCTAAAAAGTGTATAGTCCCAACACAGACACAGCCTCGAAGCAATTATAACTCTCATTCCCTGCCTTCAAAAAGAGTTTCTATGGTGGGCTCAAGCATGCCAAGCAAACAAGGGCCTTCCTTTTGTCTCACCTCCACCAAACCAAACCTTGACAACAGATTCATCAGATTACGCCTGCGGTGCACACATGGCAGGACAGTGCATACAGGGCAAATGGTCTGCAAACCAAAGGCAACTACACATAAATCAAAAGGAGATGCTAGCTGTAAAAAATGCACTAACAGCCTTCAAGGACATTTTGCATCCAGGACAACTTCTAATAAGGACGGACAACACCACAGTTATGTGGTACATAAACAAACCAGGAGGGACGCACTCCTACCCACTATGCAGACAGGCAATGGACTTGTGGAACACAGCATTACAACTGCAAGCACAATTCCTGCCAGGAAAAGAAAACATTTTGGCAGACAAATTAAGCAGAAATTTGACAGACCCTCACGAGTGGAGACTACACCCACAAGTATTCTCAATGATAACTCAAAGGTGGGGACTACCAGACATAGATCTGTTTGCCTCAACCAACAATTGCCAGCTACAAAAATTTTGCACAAGGACTTAACATCCCCTGGCCTGGAAAGTGGATGCCCTATCATTCAGTTGGACAGCATTGTCAGTCTACGCCTTCCCACCTCTGCCTCTACTCACCCAGGTATTACTGAAAACCAGATCAGAGAGACCACAGATGATCCTCATTGCCCCGGACTGGCCACGTCAACACTGGTACCCACTACTACAAAACTTGACTCACAGCCCTCCATGGATCTTACCTCAATTCCCTCTGCTGTTAACCCAACAAAACTCTCAGATCCTTCACAGTCAGCTAAGGACCTTAAATCTAGCTGCATGGAAAATACCTTAAATTATCAAACAACACTTCTCTCAAAGGACGTCCAGAATGTCATTTTGGAGGCCAGGATGCCCAGCACCAGAAAAACTTACTCAGACAAATGGAAAAGATTTTGTGTATGGAGCCAGGCCAGAAGCCTAAATCCTGGCATCCCAAATATTCCGCACATACTCCAATATCTAACTGAGATGCTACACAAAGGCCTTTCTTTCTCATCCATAAAGATCCATGCTTCAGCCATTTCAGCTCAATATGATACGGTTCCTCTCATTTTCTCTCATCCTTTGCTAAGGCAGTTTCTCAGAGGGGCAAAAAATATAAGACCCCCCCAGAAAACCACCTACTCCAACTTGGGATCTAAATTTTGTTCTGGAAAAGTTAACACTTCCTTCTTTCGAACCAGCCTTTTCAGCAGAGCTTCAATACTTGTCATGGAAGACAGCCCTGCTGCTGGCTACCACCTCAGCATGCAGAGTCTCAGAACTGCAGGCACTTATGGCAGTGGAACCTTTCATCATTTTCCATCAGGACAGAGTATCTTTACGCACCAACCCTTCCTTCATGCCAAAGGTAGTATCCAGTGTGGCTCTCAATCAGACCATAGACTTGCCCACCTTTTATCCAAACCCACAGAATAAAGGAGAAAGACTCCTTCACTCTTTGGACATTCACAGACAGTTACGTTACTATTTGGACAGGACAAAGGCCTTCAGAAAATCTGACCAACTCCTTGTATCCTATGCACCAGGCTCAGAAGGAAAGGCTATTTCAAAACAGACCATCTCCAAATGGATAGCACATTGCATCCGCTTTGCTACTCACACCATGGGAAAGCAGTGCCTGCTAGTATTAGGTCTCACTCTACCAGGGCTACAGCAACCTCAGCAGCCTTCCTCCGAGGAGTCCCAACAAAGGACATTCTGGAGGCAGCTACCTGGAGTTCAGTGCACACCTTCACCAAGCATTACCACCTTCCTCTGTACTCAAAAACCAGAGCTGGGTTTGCCACTGCAGTTCTGCAGGGCATCTTAGCTGCACCTAACCCAGTTAAGCTCCTACCACCCAACCATAGCTTTGGGACTCTACCCAAGTGTGATGACTGCAGCAGCATAGCACGATGAACATAGTACAGTTTTGTACCTACCATAAATGTAGATGTTCGAGTGGTTATGCTGCTGTAGTCCAGGTTACCCTCCCTCCATCCCCTCTACCTAACAAGGCTTTTCTTATACCTCCATGTACTTCAACCTTTGGGATGCATGTCTATATGGTGTATTTGCTTACAACTAGTACCATTGTTTTCTACTAAGGTATGTTTTGCAAGCTTCTTATTTTGCCTTCTTAGTTTGGGGCACCTGACATCTGGGGCAAGAAAAACTGAAGAAAATGGCGTTGGCTGCCTCTTTTATACCCCTGCCGCACTGACGTCAGGGAAGAAGCGACGACAACCGACGCCGGACCAAGGCTTTGGAATTCAGGCTGACTGCGGGACCGGACCGCCTGACGGCAGGATAACCCAAGTGTGATGACTGCAGCAGCATAACCACTCGAACATCTACATTTATGGTAGGTACAAAACTGTACTGTTTCTTTCTTCACTGTAATAAACATACAAAGAAGCATGTATCCGCCTGACAAATCAAACTCAGAGCAAAATTAGATTAACCATTACAATAAAAAAGTATTCTTAATGTTAAAGCATTCTTAATGTTAAAGCAGCTCTTCTTGCCCTGACCTCTGCTGTTTATGAGCTGAGTTTAGTAAGTGAGCCCCATCCAAGGGTGAGGGATATATTCCTCTCAGATTTCCCACTTCCAGTAGTTAAACTGAAGTGGCAGTTTTAACTTGACACAGTCATGTTTCATAGAAGACACTGAAAGTGGATGTTGTAGGACCTGACTTATTTAAGAGCATGCTAAACCTCTTTTTAATATCACTACATGTTCTGCACTGTCACCTGAAATGTAGATCAAGTATATTTTGCATCTCAGCCAGCTGTAAATAATAACCCCTGGTCTTATCACCCTTTCTTTGTTTCTATGGTCTTGTGTGCGCAAAGTCATATGCTGCATTGTCTAAGTAAGAAGCTGTCTGGCATCAGTGGAAACAGCTAGGGTTGGGGGGAGGCATGCACTTGTTTTGAAAATGGATATGATTTGATATATATGTGTGCGTGTGTTTGTGTATGTGTTGTTAGGGGAATATGACAGAAATTAGAAGCATCTTTCATAAATGCTGGGCATTCATGTTTAAAAATTGTTACTTCTGCTATCTTAGGATAGTAAAATGTGCCTTAGAATGGATTTCAGAAAATAAGAGTTTTATAGCAAGTGATTATTTTCCAAATGTATGGCCAGCTTTATTTAAATTCTATTCATGAAATAGTTGAGAATGTGGCCATGAAGGAAAGTGATGTTCATCGTGTTACACTGCTGCAGTCATTTCACTTGGGTTATCCTGCCGTCAGGCGGTCCCACAGTTGGCCGGAGTTCCAAAGTCTTGGTCCGGCGTCGGTTGCTGTCACCTCTTCCCTAACGTCAGTGCGCCAGGGGTATATAAGATGTATCCAACGCCATTTTCTTCAGTCTTTCTTGCCGCTCGGTGCCCGAAACAGAAGCAGTTTGCAAGTGCCGGTCGGCCGACTCCTGAGATTTTCAAAGTTGAATTTCAGATCTGAAGTCTTCAATAAAGCTAAGTACCCCGTTGGGGAAACTTTTTTCTTGCCTCAGACCGATGTCAGAAAAAGTTAATAATTGTATTTCTTGTGGGAAGCAAATACCTCATAAGGACTTCCACTCTTACTGTATTCCATGCCTAGGCCCTGATCACGACGTCACTAGTTGTCGGTTTTGTGCTAGATTTAACAAACGCACTATAAAAAGACGCTTTGATTTTGCTTTGCACTACTTTGGCCGAGAGTTCAATTATACTATGCCGTCAGATCAACCAACAACCACAATACCGAAAAAACGCAAAGACAAGGATAAAGACAGGCATCCGAGGTCCAAAACCGATGACGAAACCTCTTCTAGGCCAGTCGCCGGTTCTCAGTGAGACGCTTTCGCAGCCCCTTACACCCACTACCTCAGAGCCACAGGCCACCTCCGACTCCCACGTGGAGACAACTAGGCCTCTGGAAACTCAAGATATTGGGCCTATGGAAACTAATCCTCAGATGGGTCCGGAGCCGCTGAGCAGGCATCGGCTTCTGAGGGTGTTTTCAGACCTTCACAACTTACCATTAAAGCTACAGCCAAGACAAAAGTACCATTAAAGACAAAGAAACAAGTACAGCATTCTCCTGGACAGTCCACCATGCCTAAGAAACAGATGCTTAAAATGGCCGAAGACCTCATTACTCTAATCAGGGGTTCCCATCCCCCTCCTGAGAAAAGGCCTAGGCAGGATACAGACTATGATTCCTCTGATCAGGTTTCCATTTCCTCTGATTCGTCTTCAGACCAGGGATACTCTCTACCCCCTATGAGGACTCTGATGCGGAAGAATCTATCCCTTCAACCTCTCCTCCTGAGGATTATTCTTTTGGGGAAACTTTACAAACCACGAGGGAGCATTTATTTTATTTATTTTATTTTACATTTGTTGACCGGGATAGTCCGACTGGATGTATGTCCATTTTCAGCAGAGGCCCGGGGAGAAAAGCTCCAAGGGTAAGCAGATACAACATTACATAATACCAGCATTACATATTACAAACAGACTATTTACAGAGATTACATAAGTAAGCAAGTTAAACAAAGTTCCACAGGTTACAGTTAATCCTGAGCACAAGTCAGGATTAAATTAAATTACACAGTAAACTGGTTAACAGATTTTTACACATTCTAGAGAGAGTTAGCCAGGCTTGATACATTGACATAGCCAGTTAAGTGACAAATGTTGTTTGAGTCTAGTTTTAAATTGACCTAAGGTGGAAAGTAAGGTAATATCAGCTGGAAGAGAGTTCCAGGATCTACTTACAGAGTTTGCAAAGAGAGAATCACCGGCTGTGTTATTAATTTTGCTAGTCTGAATTAGTAGTTTGTTAGAGGATCGAAGCGGTCTAGGATTGTTATAGGGGGTGATAATATTTTTAAGTGCAGGAGTATTGTCCAGATTATAGAGGATTTTATAGGCCATAATCAGTTGGTCATACTGGATTAGGCTGGGTAGTTCAAGCCACCCAAGACTGATGCAATGATGTGTCCTAAAAGGCAGCCCAGTGGCAAACCTGGCAATGTGGTTATAGCAAATTGAGACTTTGTTAAGGACAGTCTTGTTTAAATTCGAGAATAGAGGGGAAAGTCAGGATTACTCGGAATCCAAGAAAAGGCTCAGGGATTTCCTTTTATTGCCTCAGCACAGGCCCCTGGCTATTCCGCCTGTGCTAGATGTTGTGGATGATGTGTTCTCTGAATCCAGCTTATCTCCTGATTCTTTGCCCCCTGCACCAGCCAAGCCAGATAGGTATTATAGAGTCCCTGACTCTCACAAGTTTCTTTATAAAAACCCTTCTGCTGATCCAGAAACTATTTCCCAGGGTCCAAAAGGGGTTAAGGCTTCCATTGCAAAAAATCCAGTACCCTCTGACAGAGATTCCAGAGCTTTGGATAGATGGGGCAAGAAAGTATACACTTCTGCAACTTTAGCAGTGCGAGCTTTAAAATGCCAGTTTCACATGCTTAAGTACCAACAATATTTAATAGCTCAGTTAAAACAGAAAATGCTTGCAAGCTCCGAAGCTCCTGATTGTAAAGAAATGCAGGATTTATTGCATGCAGTTGAACAGGTGGGAAAACATACTCTGCAATGTGGTTTTGATTCTTTAGAGGCCTCTTGTAGAGCCGCAGTTACAGGTTCTGTGATTCGAAGACATGCTTGGTTAAAAGAACAGAGTTTACCTGATCATGTTAAGGCAAAATTATTGGTTGCTCCTTTACAGCATGATACCTTGTTTGGTGTTAAGGCAGAAGAGGTGTTAGAGAAAATGGAGGATAAAGCTAAATCTATTCAAACAGTCAAGGATTTCTTACAGGTACAGCCACCTCGATTTAGCAGAAATTGCCCAACAAAGAATTGGTCCTTTCCAGTGTCAGACAGGCCACAGAGAGGCAGATACAGATGCCCAAGAGGCAGATCTCAACCCCAAGGCTCAAACAGACAACGACAGTGGGGCACCTCAACCCAAAAGGAGGTGAGGACAAGTCTCAGCCTTACAGGAAACAGTCACAATGACTTTCCCCTTCGTACGCCAAGTACTTCCCTTTTGGAAGCCCCCTTAGGGGGGAAACTAGCACGTTTTTCTCAAAACTGGAAAACAATCACCCAAGACAAATGGGTTCTGAATATTGTGTCTCAGGGTTACAGGTTCCACTTTCACACTTTACCAAGGCTATAAGGAATTCTAGACCTGCCACAAAATCAATGGGCAGAGGCACAAAAACAAATTTCAGCCCTCATGGACATGAGAGCTATTCAAAAAGTACCACAACAGGAACAAGGACAAGGATTTTACTCAAGACTCTTCCTGGTCCCCAGAAAGGACAAGGTCTGGAGGCCCATTCTAGACCTTTCAATTCTAAATACTTACCTGGATATTCCGAAATTCAAAATGTTGACATTACAGCAGCTTCTACCCATGCTGGGCAAGAAGGCCTGTCTTGTTACTCTGGACCTCAAAGAGGCATACCTGCATGCCCCTATCAGACAAAATTGCAGAAGATACCTCAGATTCAAAGCCGGTACAATGCACTACCAATTCTCTGCACTGCCCTTTGGCTTATCTACTGCGCCCAGGGTCTTCACAAAGTGCCTGGCACCAGTAATTGCATTTTGTAGACAAAAAGGAATTAAAATATATCCATACCTGGATGACTGCCTCATTCAAGCAGAGACAAAGGACATTCTTCTACAGCATCTGGCGTTTGTAAAAAGGTTGCTAATTTCTCTAGAGTACACAGTAAACGAAAAGAAGTCAAAACTAGTGCCCTCACAACAGATTACATTCCTGGGTGTCAGCTTAAATACAACGGCCCAGATGGCTTACCTCACGCCAGACAAGCAAGTTCTACTTGCTAACTATTTTCAATTACTGGCAAAAAAGTCGCATCTCCCTGCAAGAAAAATTCTGCAGGCCCTGGGATTCATGGCATCCTGCATACTACATATGCCAGACTGCATATGAGGAAATTACAATGGTACCTGAAAAGTGTTTGGACTCAACACTCTCACAGTTTAGAAGCAGTAATACCAATGATTCCCTGCCTACAACCGGAGTTTCGATGGTGGGCACAGGCATGTCACCTAAACAAGGGTCAGCCTTTCACCCTACTCACAGCCAGGCAGACTCTAACAACAGATGCTTTGGATTACACCTGGGGAGCACACATGGCAGGAAAATGCATTCAGGGCAAGTGGACCACAGACCAGATGCATCTTCACATCAATCAAAAAGAGATGTTGGCTGTACAAAATGCCCTAACAGCTTTCAAGGACCTTCCGCATCCAGGACAATTATTATTAAAGACCGAGAACACCACAGTAATGTGGTACATAAACAAGCAAGGGGGCACTCATTCTTATCCCCTATGCAGGCAAGCCATGACCTTGTGGAACACAGCTCTAACGTATCAAGTTCACCTGCAAGCATAATTCCTGCCAGGAAAGAAAAATACTCTGGCAGACGATCTAAGCAGAAATATCATGGACCCTTACAAATGGAAATTGAATCCACAAATCTTCAGCATGATAACACAAAAATGGGGATGCCCAGACATAGATCTTTTTGCCTCCCCACTGAATTGCCATCTACAAAAATTCTGCACAAGGACTCATCACAAACAATCATGGAAAGTGGATGCTCTTTTGTTCAGCTGGAAAAACCTAAAAGTTTATGCCTTCCCGCCACTGCCTCTCCTGTCAAAGGTACTCCTAAAAGCCAGACAAGGAAAAACCACAGATGATCCTGATTACTGCAGACTGGCCACACCAGCACTGGTACCCTATCTTAAGGAACTTAGCTCAAGGCCCACCATGGATTTTGCCTCAAATACCACACCTTCTGACTAAACAAAACACTCAGATCCTGCACAGTCAGCTCAAAACCCTAAACCTGGCTGCATGGCAGATTCATTAGTCAAACAGGCAACGCCTCTCTCTAAAGCTGTTATGGATGTCATTTTGGAGGCCAGGAGGCCTAGCACCAGGAAAGCTTACTCAGAAAAATGGAAGAGATTCTGTGCCTGGAATCAGTCTCAAAGCCTTGACCCTGTTTTTCCAAACATTCCTCAAATTTTACAATACTTAACTGAGATGCTGGACAGAGGCCTATCCTTCTCATCAATTAAGATCCACGCCTCTGCCATTTCAGCACATTATAACACGGATCCTCCTTTATTCTCTCATCCCTTGCTAACGTAGTACCTCAGAGGGGCTAAAAACATAAGACCGCCCCGGAGAGCACCAACACCAACTTGAGACCTCAATTTTGTTTTGGAAAAACTGACCCTGCCACCTTTTGAGCTAGCCAACACAGCTGATCTAAAATTTTTATCATGGAAAAAAGCTCTGCTCCTGGCAGTAACTTCAGCAAGAAGAGTCTCAGAGCTACAGGCATTAATGGCAGTGGAACCTTTTATAATTTTTCATCAGGACAGGGTTTCTTTAAGGACAAACCCTACCTTTATGCCAAAGGTGGTATCTAGTGTGGCTCTTAACCAAACCATCCATTTGCCAACTTTTTATCCAAACCCCGAGAATAAAGGGGAGAAACGTCTGCATTCTTTGGACATACACAAGCAGCTATGCTTCTACTTGGACAAAACAAAAGCTTTCAGGAAAACTGAGCAACTGTTTGTAGCATATGCTGCAGAATCACAGGGCAAGGCTATCTCAAAACAGACTATATCCAAATGGATAGGACACTGTATTCATTACTGCTACACACAGCATGGAAAATCGGTCCCAAATAACATTAGGCCACATTCCACCAGGGCAAAAACCACTTCAACAGCCTTTCTCAGAGGAGTACCTACCAAGGAAATTTTGGAGGCTGCAACTTGGAGTTCAGTGCACACCTTCACCAAGCATTGCCACCTGCCTCTTTATTCCAAATCCAGAGCAGGATTTGCCACTGCAGTTCTGCAGGGCCTCATAGCCAATCCTAACTCTTTATAGACCAGCCACCCAACCTTAGCTTTGGGATTCTATCCAAGTGTAATGACTGCAGCAGTGTAACATGATGAACATAGTACAGTTTTGTACCTACCATAAATGTAGATGTTCGAGTGTTCACACTGCTGCAGTCTAGGTTACCCTCCCTCCATCCCCTCTGAACTAGCTGGACTTATCTATACCTTTCTATCCTATACAACCTTTGTGGTGTATTTGCTTGTAACTAAAGGTATTGTTTTTATTTTTTATGTATATTTCTTATTAGCAATATGTATTGCCTACCTACTGGGGGCACCTGACATCTGGGGCAAGAAAAACTGAAGAAAATGGCGTTGGATGCATCTTATATACCCCTGGCGCACTGACGTCAGGGAAGAGGCGACAACAACCGACGCCGGATCAAGACTTTGGAACTCTGGCTGACTGCGGGACCGCCTGACGGCAGAATAACCCAAGTGTAATGACTGCAGCAGTGTGAACACTCGAACATCTACATTTATGGTAGGTACAAAACTGTACTTTTGTATTACATGAGACAGATTAACTTAAGACACAAGCCGTTTTGTAACTTGCTGTGGATCATGCATTGCAGTGGACCTATGGGACTTGAAAACCCTCAAAAAAGATCACATAGTTACAGATAGATGTGAACTTCACCCCCCCCCCCCCCCAGCCAAACTAAGGAAGGGGCTCACCATAAGGATATGAGCAAGCCTTGAATGTTCAGGTGAAATATGGCATTTAGTAAACTTCTCTGTCAGGATGGGTTGCTCCCAGTTCCTAGACAGTTGACTGATGTGTACCCTCTGTCATGTTGCCACTTTGGATAACTTTGCTGTCTTCGATGACTGTTAACAAATTTTGTATTTGGATTTGAGATCAAGCAGCTGTAATCTGGAGGAGTTGGAGCAGATAAAGCTTTGTACTGAGGTTGACTAGTACTCTCTAGCATTCCTTTCATGTTTTGAATTTTAATTTTAGCACTACGTGACTATATATTTCAAGCCCATTTCAATATTTCTGTTTTGCCCGTGTACATATTTTATTCAATGTGATTATACTTATTTTTATTGACACAGGAAGCTTAATAATGTGCTTTAAAATGGTTTGACAGATCGGGACTTGCATAGCTGATCATCTTTACATTGATTACTGCTGCAGTAGCCTTAACTTATATGGGTTATATCCTGCTGAGGATATAACACCTAGCCAGTTTCCAAAGCTTCAGAGCAGCTTCCATGCACCCAAACTGTCGAGCAGCTTGTTCTGAGCCTGACTAAAAGACAAGTTTGGGTGCAAAGCCCTTTACACCATCATTGACGCAGAAGAGTATGCTTCTCTTAGGCTTTTGAGGATCAACTGTCAGCTTGTGCTTTCCTTAGCTGGGCAGATAAGTTCCCTTGGGGGGGGGGGGGATTTCCTTTTTTTTTTTCTGATGTTTTATTACTTTCCTCTTATTTTAAAGCTAGGAGTGTTGTGTTTTAACAGATTGCCTCAAGACTGTAACGTACTTTTAAATGGTGCACTAATTTCTGTCAGTTTAAAAGAAATGTGATCTAACTGATTAACTATTTTTTGTGGAGAAATTGTGCCCAGGATAGAGGCATCATGTTCGGCTTCACCATGGAATAGATTGTCACTTCCATGGTCTGCTACAAAAAGAAATATTTAAGCAAACAACCTTTGCTACCACAGTAGGCTAGCAGTTTGCCTCGGCTGCAAGTGGATGACTTTGTTGTGGCCATTTGTTGTACCACGGACCACTCATCATTTACCCCAGTGGTATAGCACTTACAGCCACTATGGATTATGGGGTTAGCCATGTCCTCCTCAGCTGTTGGGATCCCCTCAGGGTTCAGGGAGAACCACTCCCATTTGGGATTTTGTCCTCAGATTTCTGATTTGGACTTTGAGGAGAGCTCTCTTTCTGATTCTCCCTGTGAAGGGGTCTCTTCCTCTGAGACTGTTGCTAGAATGATCCAGTGTTTTCGGTGAGAGAACACTGAGGTTTCACAGTCCCTCAAAAAGTATTCTGAGTTATTGCAGAAGGATTTCCCAGAACCTACACCCATTCTTCCTGTCTTGTTTGCTTTACAGGTTGTGTGTCTTGCTATCTACAATTTTCCTGATGGTCAGCCTGCTGTCGCTAAAAAAAACAGGATGTATAAATTTCCTCAGTCTTTTAAATTTTTATACACTATTCCTAAACCTAACCCAGCAGCTATACACCTTAACTGACTCCTCTGCTGCTAAACACATAGTTAATTCCAGTCCTACTCTTTGTAATAAGGATGGGAAAATTATTGATAGGTATGGGGAAAAAAGGGTATTCTTCTGTAAATGTGAATTTTAGAATTTTTGTTAGTCTTGTATGAATACACCCCGGGGATCGCTTCTGTGTCTCTGCTTGACAGTGGCACAGGAAGATAACTTTATTGGGTGGCATAAGCCAGGGAACCTTGTTTGGCTAGGTGTACGTAGGCCCTTGGGCCGATAGCCTAATACCTACCTATGAACCTGTTATGATATGTTATGAAAGTATGAGAAATGTTTTATCTACAGATCTGGTGGGGTTCTTTTCATTCTTCCTTAACGAATGGGTAATGGATCTGATTCAGCCACATACTTTAGACTTTGTAGCCAACTCTCAAGCTCCTGCCTCTACCCATAATGTCCTAGTCCTCCCCCAGTACCCCAGATCCTGTTTGCCGCCATCGTGCTCAGAAGTAGGGTGCTTCTCTCGAACATTTTGTAAAGTTTTTCTGTTTTTTTTTTCTTAAGTGAAAGTTAATTTTTTATCTTAAATTCCTATCCTTTTTATCTACAACTCCCTTTTAGCTTTCTGGTTTCCTTTTCTTGTCAGCGTAGTTACTATAATTTTATATAGTTTATCCTTATTGTTACTGTAGTTGGTTACTGTCTTTTCTCTACCCTTCCCTTTCTACCCATTGTTACAGGGAATACCTTCTTCTTTTTCCTCAATAATTAAAATAAATAAATAAATAAATAAATAAATAAATAAAAATCTTCTTCATTTAATTTCCTCCCTATCATCTTTCAACTGTCATGGCTGACAAGCCGATGGGTATAAAATTCTTAACTTGGATGCCCACGAGGGATGCGTTTATTGTCTTGTAACAGCTCATTTAAACACTAACTACTCTGTATGTACTGCCTTTACCACTAGAGCATTAACTGACAGATGCAGCAAACTTATATTGATGGGTATTTCTTTCTCCTTCTACAGCTTCTTCTTCAAGGGCTCAAACCCCCATTAAAAGCTCAAAAACTTCTTTGGAGCATAGGAACCTCTTTCCCTCGAAGTCCCCCAGGACTTCCTCAGAACCTCCTCTGAAAGTTGTAAAGATTTCAGGTCCAACAACTTCTGACCCAAAGGTACACTTCACGGATCCAAAATCTTAGGATCCTAATGCTTCGGATGTCTGATTTTGATTTTAGCAAGCCCTGTAGCTCCGATTTCAGATCCCAAGCCCTCTGATCAGAAACCCAGTGTTTCACGTACTCCAAGAGCTCACACTTCAGAATTAATTTTGGATCCGGACTCTCTTAGGATCCTTTTCCCTTTCTTACAAACTCCCAGAAAGCACTCTAGGTCCCAGTCTACCACATCATCCAGGTCCTCCAAAGGTCTACCATAAGTGGATGTGGATAAGATGATGCAAACGTTCAGAGCTCAGATTCAGATAGGGGTCAGTTCAGCTCTATCCCCTATTGGATCCGTGAATCTTCCAACCATTTCTCATGCAGTACTGTCTCCTTCTCCAATCTGTCCTTTATTTTGGAGCCCCAGGATATGATGTCTCCAAGTTTTTTTAGTTTTAGCACTCAAATCTGTTTCTTTGAGTTCAGCACTTGTTCAGAACTCATTGTAAGCACTAAATAAGCTACAAATTACTACAGCACTCAACTTTCCTCACTTGTCTAGAGGAAAACAGTTTTTAGTCCCAGTGTCTGTCAGCCTGGGATGACATGCTCGACAAGCCACGTTGCTTCGTTAGAGACGGCTTGCACCTGTCACCCCTGGGCTTTCAAATACTGGCTAAGGCTCTTGCCACCCCCATAGTGCCTTTTTTTAGGCAAGGCTCAAAAGACAAACCCACCTCCATAGACAACACTAGAAACAAAAAACTGAGGGCAATGCTACTCAATGCCAGAAGTCTAAACCTCAAAATGCACACACTTGAGGCACTCCTCAGTATGGAGAAAATCGATATCTGTGCAGTAACAGAAACTTGGTTCAAGGCTCCAGAGAGCACCCCAGCAGTACCAGGCTATAACGTTTACCATACCTTTCGGCCCCAGAACCCGGACCGAAATACAAAAGGTGGGGGTGTATCCATCTTCATCAAGGATACCCACACCTCCAGGTTAGTGGTACTGCACGAAGCCTCGGAGACCATCCATGTGCAACTAACAGTAGGCAAAACTGATTTTCAGTTTGTAGCTTGCTACAGATCACCCACCTTGTCTCAGGACCCCCACTTGGCATTCCTGAGAACATTGGAGAATATGAAGGTCTCACCAAACACCATGATATTGGGTGACTTCAACTACCCAAACATTGACTGGGAAAACTACTCGAGTCCCAACTCCCTTGCCCAACGTTTTGAAATTTATAAACTCAAACACCCTGGAACAACTGGTCACCACTCCCACAAAAGGTGACAACATATTGGACCTGGTCATCACCAACATGGGGGCTCAATGTTCCTCACCAGAGGTAAACCCCTCATTGGTAAGATCAGACCATAAACTAATCACACTGGACATCCACATCCCAACCCCATCCCCAGCCAAGGAAACCAGTGTGAAAAAGTTCTCAAAAGCAAACGTCACACTTCTCAAGACAGAGGTGGAATGTTTCAAAGCCCCCGGACAAATGGAAAATGCTGCCCAAACCGCAGTATCCTTTAAAAATGCATTCTATGAGCACCTACAGGAATGCATGGATCGAACCATCCCAAGTAAAACCAAGACCCACTCCAAGAGGAGACCAGTCTGGTGGACCCCGGCCATAAATAGCTATACAATCGAAGGAGGAAACTACTACATGATAGAGCGAAATCCCAAAAAGGGAAGGCATCCCTGATCAGTATTAGCAAGAAACTATGATCCCTCATAAAATCATCTAAGGCCAGCTTCGAAAGTAAAATCGCCAAAGACTCTAAAGATAATCACAAAGCCTTCGTTAGCTATGTCAAGAATCTAGGTGGCAACTCTCAGATCTGCTCTGAGCTGGTGCAAAATGGCAAAAAATACACTGAACCCACTGACATTGCCAACATCCTGGCTGACAGGTTCAGTGCAAACTTTACTCCCCCCTCACCCCCAGAAGGGCCCGTATCCATCCCAGAAGAATGTAGACCCCCAGACATCAGACACACAGGTGAAAACAGCCCTCTCTAATGCCAAACACACAATATCCATGGGACCGGGTGGTATCCCAGACTGCGTCTTACACGAGCTCCAAAAAGAACTAAACCTTCACATAAATTCACTATTCAAACTCAGCCTTACTACAGGATATGTACCCAAAGAATGGCGTACAGCAACAGTTATCCCGCTCCACAAAGGTGGCGCCACAACAGATCCCGGGAACTATCGCCATATAAGCCTGACTAGCCTTGTCTGCAAGGCTATGGAGCGTATCATCATGGAACTCGTAAACAAAGACATTGGGAACCTCCAGACACTGGACCCTACCCAATTCGGCTTTGTTAAAGGCAGATCTTGCCTATTAAACCTAGTTAGACTTCTTTGAAACAGTTACCAAGGCCATAGACGAGGGAAAGGTAGTCCACACAGCCTACCTAGACCTTGCAAAGGTCTTCGACACAATACCCCACTCTGGCATTATAGATAAGCTCACCAGCTTGAACATTAACCCCTATGTCACGAGATGGATTGCAAACTGGCTCATGGATAGAACTCACATGGTCAGAGTTGTGGGTGCCATGTCGGACTCCAAACCGGTTACAAGTGGCATCCCACAGGGCTCAGTCATGGGACCCCTCTTGTTCGGTATATACTTTTCTGAGGTACAGGCAAGCACGGGAGGACTATGGCTGACCAAGTTCGCAGAAGATTTCGAACTGGGAGCCATAATCAACTCTCCAGCTGACACAGACATCCTCCAAAAGGGTCTTATGGAGATGAATACCTGGTGTCAGAACCATGGCCTCAAGCTAACTGCCAAAAAAGTGCATAGTCCTCCCCTTTGGGAAAAACAAAGTGCCCACGAACTACCACATAGGTGGTAATCCACTAAGTATGGAAGATGTAATTAGGGATCTGGGGACCCAAGTAGACCGCAACCTCTCCTTTGATAATCAGATTGCCAAAATGGTTAGAAAAACCTTCTACATAGCCCACCTAATCATGAAAGGGTTCACATCTAGATCAAGAGAGGTCATTGTGCCCCTCTACTCATCCCTCATCAGGCCCATAATAGAGTACAATGCCTCATTTGGGATGCACCTTACCCAACACCTGCAACAACTGGAAAGACCCCAGAAGTACCTCACGAAGAAGATCGTGGGCCTCAAACAGATGCCCTATGCAGCTCAACTAAAGAAACTCCAACTCTACTCAGTTGCTTACCGCTTACTCAGAGGTGATCTCTACCTGACCTACAAGGCCATGTCTAACCCAGAATTAATGTACATGCTTCATCTCAAGAAAACCAAATCCCTTAGGGCTACACGTTCCAGGGATTTAAACCTCAGCACAACAATAAATAGGACAGGCCGGAGGGATAGATTCATATCCCAGAGGCTTCCCTCGCTCTGGAATAAAATCCCAGTCCATGTTAGGCAGAGCCTCTCACTGACCCACTTCAAGAGAAATCTTGACGAGTGGATGGGAAATCGTAAATTTACTCCGGGGATCACTTCTATGGCCCTGCTGGACAGAGGCTCAGGAATCTAATCAAATCTAAATGGGAGGCAAAAGGCAACACATTGTGGCAAGGCTTATAAATGCCCTAGGGCAGATAGCCTAGTACCTACCTATGAACCTATAAATAAGCACCTATCCAGACATGTCTATGGGTCAGCTCCCGTTGTTTTCTCCTGTCTACCTGATGAGTCTGGGCATCTTGGGGCAATGCAGCAATTGCCTCATGTACACAGACAACCCTCTCCTCCTACCACCCAACACTACAACCTGTGAGAGATGCACTTATATAGCCAAACTGGAAACAAAGTTATCTTCACCCAAGACTGGACTAGACAGTCAAGAGGAGAGGGTAAACACTTGCACCACACCACACTCATCACAGTCCCTCAAAACCTACACCACCAAAACACACACATAGAAACACAAAACACACACCTACATTCACGTAGGCTCTCAATAAAAATCTGCCCAAGCAACAGAGACCTCCAAAGCAGAAACGCAAGCAACCTCCACCCTCCATCACAACCCAAATGAGACACAGCCCATAAACTCAGTGTGCCACTCAAACACAGCCCATAAGGCATAACAACGTACCCAACACTCTAGGCAGAGGTGACTATATAGTCAGGCACACTGATGTTCCACTCACCAGGCTAAACAAGGAGAAAATTACTGTCAACTGCCTGTCTAGTGCCAGAATCCGCCACATAATGCACACACACAGGTCACTCCACAACAAGTACATATATGACTCTGTCATTTTCCATGTTGGTGTGAATGACCTGAGATGTACCTCCCTGGGCTACATGAAAAGAGACATGGAGGTGCTCCCCAATCTTGTAGCCCAGGCAGGTATGACCCTAGCCCTGAGTAGCATCCTGCCATCACCAAGAATGATAGCACAGTACAAGGACAAAATGGTTGACTTCAACAATTGGCTAAGCTTCTGGTGTCATTCTAAAGGGATCCAGTATCTGTCTGCCTGGGATGACATGATCGACAGACCATGATGCTTTGCCAGAGATGGCCTTCACCTGTCACCCTTGGGATTCCAGATACTGGCTAAGGCTTTTGCCACCCCTATAGTGCCTGTTTTAGGCAAGGCTCAACTGACAAATTCTCCCCGTAACAGGTACAAGCAAGCAAAATCTGAGGGTAATGCTACTCAGTGCTAGAAGTCTAAACCTCAAAATGCACTCACTTGAGCACTCCTTAAATTGGAGAACATTGACATTTGTGCAGTGACAGGGACCTGGTTCAAGGCTCCAGAGAGCACCCCTGCATTACCAGGCTGTAATTCATACCACACCTTTCAGCCACATAACCTGGACCGAAACACTAAAGGCGGAGGCGTGTCCATATTCATTAAGGATATCCACACTTCCAGGCTAGTTGCTCAGCATAATGCGTCCGAGATTATCCAAGTGCAACTAACTCTGGGCAAGACCACAATCCAAATTGTAGCTTGCTACAGATCCCTCACCATGTCCCAGGATTCCCACTCCTCATTTCTTGATACACTGGAAAATATTAGGGTACAACCTAACACCCTAATAATGGGCGATTTCAACTACCCCACCATTAACTGAAAAAACTACTCATGTACCAACTGTTTTGCTCAACATTTTCTGGAATTCATTAAGCCCAGCGCCTTGGATCAGCTTATCCACACCCCCACCAGGGGCAGCAATATCCTAGACCTGGTCATTACCAACATGGGCAACCGGTGTTCCACATCAGAGGTCAGTTTCTTGTTGGTCAGGTCCGAACACAAGCTAATCACCCTAGACATCCACATCCCACCACCACCCGCCATTAGGGAAACCACCGTAAAAAATTTCTCCAAAGCCAACTTCACGCTTCTTAAGGTGGAAGTGGCAAACTTCACAACACTCTTGTGGATGGACAATAAAGGTACGACTGCTAATCCTACACAAATGCACTTTATAGACACTTACACGAGTGCATGTATCGTTCTATCCCTAACAGAACCAAGATGCTATCCTCCAAAAAAAGGAAGCCAATCTTGTGGTCCCTTGCCATAAATAAACTCTACAACAGAAGAATGAAACTGCTGCAAAAAAAAGAGTAAAATCCCATGATTGGAGGAACTCCCTGGTCAGCCTGAGTAAGAAGCTGAGATCCCTCATAAAATCCACCACATCTAGTTAAGAAAACAAAATTGCCACTGTTTCTAAAGACAACCACAAAGCATTCTATAGCTCTGTCAAGAATCTCAATGGCAACACTCAGAGCTGCTCTGAGTTACAGCACAATGGCACTAAATATACAGAACCAATTGATATTGCCAACATCCTGGCAGATAGGTTCAGTGCTAACTTTACCCCCCTCACCACCTAAAGGGCCCATCTCTGTACAATAAGAATGCAAAGTTCCTGTAATCACAGCTGCACAGGTAAATACCACACTCTCCAAAGCCAAGAACACAGCACCCATGGGACCTGACAACATCCCTGGCTGCATTCTACATGAACTACAAAAACAAACTGGCACCCCACCTAAATACCATGTTCAGTCATAGCCTCACCTCAGGCTTTGTACCCACTGAATGGCGCACAGTGATGGTTATCCCACAGCACCCATGGGACCTGACAACATCCCAGGCTGCGTTCTACACGAACTACAGAACGAATTGGCACCACCCCCAAAGTACCATGTTCAATCATAGCCTCACCTCAGGTTTTGTACCCACTGAATGGTGCACAGTGACGGTTATCCTACTCCACAAAGGGGGATCCAGCACGGACCCTGGATACTACCATCCCATTAGCCTGATGAGCCTGGTTTGCAAGGCCATGGAACGTATCATCATGGAACTTATAAACAAAGACATTGGTAATCTCCAAACTCTGGACCCCACCCAGTTTGGGTTTGTAAAAGGCAGATCAAGTCTCATAAACCTGATAGACTTCTTTGAAGCAGTCACCAAAGCCGTAGATGAGGGTAAGATGGTTCACACAGCCTATCTAGATCTTGCCAAGACTTTCGATACCATCCCCCACTCTGGAATTATAGATAAACTCACTAAACTAGGTATAAATCTGTATGTCATAAGATGGGTTGCCAACTGGCTCACTGACAGAACCCACACTGTGAAAGTAGCAGACTCCAAATCCAACTTGAGACCAGTGACAAGTGGAGAACCACAGGGTTCAGTCCTAGGTCCTCTCCTGTTTGGTATCTACTTCTCTGAAGTACAGACTAACACAAAAAAGGTCTTTGGCTAATGAAGTTCACAGATGACTGCAAACTAGGAGCCATAATCGAAACTCCTAACAATGTGGACATCCTACAAAAGGGCCTCACTGAGACAGATGCCTGGTGTCAAAGCCATGGCCTCAAGCTAAATGCCAAAAAGTGCATTGTCATCCCTCTACTTAACACCAAAAATGTGATGAGACTTTGGGACACTAGTGGACAGTAGTCTCTCCTTTGATAATCACATTGCCACAGTAGTCAGGAAATCCTTCTACGTGGCACACCTCATCACAAAAGGTTTCTCATCAAGGAAAAAAGAGGTCATTGTTCCCCTCTACTCGTCACTCATTAGGCCCATTATAGAGTACAACGCCCCTTTTGGTATGTAGCTCACAAGACCTCTACAAGAACTGGAAAGGCCGCAGAAATATCTCACAAAGAGGATTACCGTTCTCAGATGCCCTACGCAGACCGTCTCAGAAAACTCCAGCTCTACACCATTGCATATCCTACTCAGAGGGAATCTCTTTCAAACATACAAAGCTATGTCAAACCCAGAGCTGTTGGACGTGCTCCACTTAAAGAAATCCCAATCCCTTCGAGCTACATGCTCTAGGGACCTAAACCTTGTCACCACAATAAACAGAACGTGCTGGAGGGATAAATTCCTGACCAGAGACTACCCATACTCTGGAAAAACTACCTATCTATATCAAACAAAGCTCCTCATTAGCACTTTTCAAGAAAAATCTTGATGATTGGATGGGAAATAGGAAATTCACCCTGGGGATCACTTCTTTAAATCCCAATCCCTCCGAGCTACACACTCTAGGGACCTAAACCTTGTCACCACAATAAACAGAACGTGCTGGAGGGATAAATTCCTGACCAGAGACTTCCCATACTCTGGAACAAACTACCTGTCTATATCCAACAAGGCTCCTCATTAGCACTCTTCAAGAAAAATCTTGATGATTGGATGGGAAATAGGAAATTCACCCTGAGGATCACTTCTGTGGTTCTGCTCTACATGGGCACAGATAAATAATTTTCTTGGGTGGTGAAAGCCAGGATACATTTTTCACTAGGCTTATTTAGGCCCTAGGGCCAATAGCCTAGTACCTACCTATGAACCTATGAAGAGGTCCAGAGTCCGATCCAAAGAGAATCACTTCATTAACTCCGCTCTTAATCTGTTGGATCGGAACGGGTCTAGGAGCTGAAGCTGTGGCATCGGATCTGTGGGGCCGTGATCAACAGTGATGTTATTAGATCCATCCATGCTACTCGGAGCCTTGGTGGCGGACAGCTCAGGTCCATTCCTTTCCTTCAGGCATGGTTCCAGTCAGAGTTGTGATCTACCTGTACCTGCAAGTCTCTGCTCTGGTGCAGGTGGCCACAGCTTCTCCAGGTCTGTCTGCCTTTGAGGTTGTGGAAAATGCTTTTTTCTCTTTCTAGAGATCTGGTCTTTCATCCCTCGGATCCACTTCCTATTCCCTCTTTGGTACCGAGCTCAGAGTCCATCAGACCTGTTCCATAGGGACAGCCAGTTCAGCTAGCTTCCAGTCAGTTCCTGTAGAGGAACTCCCCCTCTCTTCTGATACCTACCCTGAACATCCTCCAGATGAGTTCCATCGGAAAAGAAAATGCAAGAAGAGACGCATAGATTCCCTGTTGGAATCTGTCACCGAGGATACTGATTTCAAGGAAGGAGAATGGTCTGGCAGATCACCACCGGATGATGTCTCCTTTGGAGACATATTAGAGATCCTTAGGCAGAATTGTGACTGGTCTTCCAATAATCCTTCTCCAGAGGAATCAGAATTTATGAAAGCTTTTAGTTTTGGCCCATCTTGATTTAGTTTCTTGCTGGATATAGAATAAGCCGGATTCCATTGAGCCAGTCCTGAGACGACCTGATACATTCCTAGCTCCCCCTATAGATAGGCCCCACTGGAGCAAAGGAGCCCCAGTAGATGCTGTAGTGGTGGAGGCAGCCACTAAAAAAGAGCTAGCAGGACAGAGATCTTCTGTCCATCTGCCAAACATGGAGTCTCGGCTACTGGACAGATTTGGAAGCAAATTTTTGCCTCAGTGACATTCACCTTGAGGTATCTTAATTACCTGGCACATTTTACAAGACTGCAGAGAGATTTGATCAAAGAACTATCAAATTATCTCTCTTGTGTCCATATCAGTAGACAATTTCAAAAGATCATCTTCTCAGCTGGCCACTCTTTTGTCAGTTTCGAACGTGTCCATAAGATTGATCTGTCATGCAGCTGAAGGCACCTCAGTAACTGCTGGTTCAGACATTGCTGTAAGGAGACATGCTTGAATGCAGCTATGTGACTTTGCATAGCCTTTCAGAATGACTTTCATCTACACTCCCTTTGATGGAACATCTTTATTTGGTCCATCTGTGAAAGAAGTACTTAACTGCAGCATACAAGAAGGAACCCTGTCTGCCATGGGAATCCAGCTTTGTACCCCTCAACGAACCTTTTCTAGAAATCAGAGAAGTGATGAAAAGATATGGTTCCGCAAATCTTCAGAGGCAGAGGAAGTAGTTCTAATGGTAGACGTTGCCCCAAGAGGCAGAGGAGGTCTACAAAATCAGGGTTTCCACAATTCCTTTACAGACAGACCTTTTCATCACTCCTGAAGTGCTGCCCGACTGCCCACCTCTGGGGACGATTGTCCTTGCACCCAGATGTTTGAGCTACTATAACAAGAGATTCCTGGGTGTTAAAAAATAATATCCATACCATTTTTCCAAATCCCAATCTAGAAAAGAAAAAAAAGCTTCTCGATGTTCCACACAGTCAGAGGAAGGCAGCAGCTAATGAAGTTCAAAAGCTGGTAGACAAAAGAGTCATCCAAGAGGTCCCACCAGACCAAATAGGATTAAGAACTTAATCACGCTTCTTTCTAGTTCCTAAAAAGACAGGGTACCTAAGACTAGTTTTGGATTTGAGCCATCTGAATCAGTACATTAAAAAGTCAAAAGTTCCAGCTGGTCACAGTCCAGTCCATTCTGCCATTTCTTCGTAAGGATGATTGAATGTGCTCCATAGATCTTAAGGATGCGTGCTATCATATCAAAATAGACAGGTGCTTCCGAAGACACAAGCTTTCAGCTGGGAGCCTTGCCCTTTGGACTCACCCCCCCCCCCCCCAGGGTGTTCAACAGATGTATGGCAGTGATGACAGCTCACTTGAGACACGAAGGATTCAGTTTGTTTCCATATCTAGACAACTGGCTCCTCACCGGCCCCCTCTTTGCATCTCCTTCAGTAATCCAGCGACTATCTGCTTAAGATTTATTACTCACTGGGAATGACAAATCAGTTATGCCAAGTCAAATCTGACATCAGTACAGACCCTGAAGTTTATTGACTCACATCTGAACATGACAACATAGATTGAATCCTTACTAACTCATCACCTAGGTGCAGTCAGATCTCAGGTTCATCAGATGATTTTCCATCAGTCTCCTCCAGTCAGATTCAATCTTCAAGGGCTGGGGTCAGTGGCAGTAGAAATAGTAGTACTTCCTTTAGCAGGATACTGCATGTGTGTTCTTCAGTGGACTATAGCTGTTCAGTGGTCTATTATTCGACCACTACTATCCTTTCTAGTCAAGTTCACACTGATTTGCAAATGCCACATCCATTGATAGATCCAGTTGGATGACATTTATCTAGGTCGATTCTTTGTTCTGCTGCCTCCCTTGGCCACTGTAGCTACATATGCCTGCTAGTTGACTTGGGGGTATTGCTTAGGAAGGACTGTCCAAGGCACACGGTCCCCCAAGAGACCAATTTGCATATCAATTTCCTGGAGATGAGAGCAGTCGTGTTAGCATTGCAGGCATTCTGAGATGCTCTTCCTGTAGGGACTATTGAGATTCAGACCGACAACATGTCTGTAGTTTGGTACATCAACAAACAAGAGGAGGAACCCACTCTTATCCTCTCTGCATAGAGGCTATGAGATTGTGACAATGAGCAATCTCCATCAGCTGCCTTCTAGTTGCAATGCACATTCCGGGGAAAACCAACATACCAGTGGACAAACTGAGCGGGTCCATTCTGATGCCTCATAAGTGGTCTCTCAAACAATCAGTGATTTTCCATTGTTGGGGCAAACCTTGCTGCAACCTCTTTGCGTCTCCCCCACAACAAATGCAGCAGGTATTTTGCCCTGATTCTCCCCTCAGGGGGGAGTTACCGAGAGATGCTGTTGTCCACATTTGGCCATTCCGTCTCCTTTACACTTATCCCCCACTTCCCTTGACCCCCAAATTCCTACAGAAAGCAATCCATTTAAAGAGCTCAGTCATCCTCATTGCCACCTACTGGCCTCGACAGGTGTGGTTCCCCTTCCCTTGGTCTCATCTTCGCTATCCTCACTGGATACTGAACCCAAGTTCAGATCTCCTCTCACACCCATCAGGAATGAATCCTCCCAGTGTCCCAGCCCTCAAACTAACTGTATGGTTTCTACAGTTCCAGTAATAGCCAGCCAGCTTATTCATTCTTCCCCAGTACATACTGTTCTATTATCTTCGTAAAAAGACTTTAAGAAAGTTTTCAAGAGTAAGTGGAAAATATTTTCCTTGTGGACATTGAAAAATAATGTTTGACCCTATTCCAAAGGATCCTTCACCTCCCTGGGATTTGACTGTGCTGCTACAAGGTTTGATTGAGAAAATCTTTGAACCTTCAGCCAAAAATGATTTAAAATTCCTTTCATGGAAAACGGTCCTTTTAGTAGCTATCACTTCTACAAAAAGAATTTCTAAACTCCGGGCTCTTTCATCAAAGACTCCCTATATTATTTTCCACAAAGACAGAGTAACTTTATGAAGAAACCCTTCCTTTTTACCTAAGGTGGCCTTAGAATCTAACCTTAACCAATCCATTTATTTACCTGTTTTCTTTACAAATTTTTCAAACAAGGGAGAATACATGTTACATCTTCTGAATGTGTAAAGGCAATTACAGTGCTGTTTACACAGAACAAAACAAATTAGAAAATCAGGTAATCTGTTTGTATCTTGGTTATCAGTTGTCTAAAGTTACGTTGGCTAAATGGATAAGTGATTGCATTTCTTGGATCTATTCTCAACAAGGTATTGTCTTACCAAGACCACCTAAAGCCCACTCAACTAGCTCCATGGCTACTTTATCTGCCCTTTGGTCAATAACTTCTATTTTTGATATTTGTGCAGCAGCCACATGGTCCAATGCTCATACCATTGTTACTTATGATAAATTGGATCTAATATACAGAAGCAGAACTGCCTTTGGCTCAGTGGTTTTCTAAAATAACATTTCTTGAAAGCCACCGAAGATTAACGTAGCTGGGAACTCTGTCCCACTCATTGAGGAAGAATGAAAAAGCGACATCAGATTTAAAAAAGTTATGTACTCAACATAACTAGGCATCTGTGTTGTCCATTTTAATTTTTCCTCAACTTCCCTCCATCCATCCCACTTCCTGAAATCTTTTAGAGGAACCTGTTGGACTAATTATTGGAACTTATAGTTCAGGGCTTGAGCTCTGTTGTTTGAGCTGTCCCTTTCTTTATCCAGTTTATGGCAATTTTATGGCAACCGTAGTAGATGTTCGAATGATCACTGCTGAAGTAGCTGCTCCCTCCCCCTTGCTTTTTGGTGTGTTTTTTTATGCCAGGGTGTTGTCATTTATTTTTTGTTATTCCTAGCCTTCCCTTTTCAGGGCTCAGCCTCCCTCTGTCTGCTGGCAGGAAAGCTCTGAAGTCCTTCACACACAAACTTGTCTTTTAATTAGCTCAGCTAGAGCAGCTTGACAATTTGGGCGCATGGAAGATGCCCTGAAGCTTTGGAAGCTGGCTGCCTGTTATAATCTTGGCAAGCTATAACCCGTATAGCTAAGGCTACTGCAGCAGTGATCATTTGAACATGTACTGTTATGGTAAGTTCACCTTACACAACTGTACTTTCCAGTGCTGGTGAAATTACTGTGAAGCCAAGCTGTGATATCTACCCAAGTAACATCATTTGTGTCCGTTTTATCTGAATTTCCTTCCAAATGCAACATCATTGTTCAACGTACCTCAAAACCTCTTAGCATAGGAAATCTGGGCAAAGGCAAAACTAATGGGAGAACAAAGGCCCAAAAATATAGTGACAGATTTTAAGATGCTCTTATAAACTTAGAAAGTTGCTAGAGTAAAAGGTTCTGCGTTGATATGTATTTTTCTGAAGGATATGAAGTCTGAAACTCAAATGTGTGTAATTATTTAATGACTTCAGTCCTCGATTTTCTAGAAAACCTCAGTTTTTAAGAGAAACAGGCCACAGATATGAGGCAAAAATCTGGAGATTTTATGAAAACATCTGGACAGTTGAGAGATATTTTGTTCAGTAGTTATTGTCTGATTGTATAAGTCATAATTTAGTTTTTGTTGTCCTGTAAGTTGGTTTGAAACTTTGGAGACTTGAGGTTTAATTTTGCAAGAGTGCCCAGATAAGCATGTGAACATTGAGGTTATATCACTCACTGTGGTTATATTGAAAACTGTCAAATGGCAAAAGTCAGAAAAGTACAAGTAAGGTAGATGCCAGCTGTGGGCATGGATGAGTTTTAAAATTGTGACGCTTTGGCTCCATCTGTTGGTTATATTAGAAAACTGCATGTTTGCCTGCACAGTCTTCAGGAAAGACTACACCAGAAAAGACTCTTGGACCATTGTGCCAGCCAGTATTTCCTAAGAGATGTGCAAAAGCATTTAGGTTATAGGAATCCTACACATGCTGCTTTCAGTGTTATGTGTAGAGGTTTAGTGCAAGTGTAATGTCTTTGTACTGAATAGTTCGAGCAGTGATGTCTTTTTAAGGTGGTGGTATGAGTAAGTATGCTTGTGGGTACTAGATCAGTTTCTTCTTGCAAGTTTTTATCCTATATTCCTTTACTCATTTCTTTTAGCTCACACGCAAGTCTTTAATTTTTAGCATTTGTACATTGCTGCATTCGTCTGTAAAATATGCTTCCATCATTCATTGACCTTTAAGTCAGCTGAATGGAATTCTACATTGTTAAAATGTGTGTATAGCTAATTTAAAGTTTCACATATAGTGAAGAAATAGTCGTGTGTACTAACTTGTATGCTCCCCCTGTGCTTCTTTGAAGAAAACCATTTAGCTGTCTCATTTCTAAACCTTGTGCTCCACTCTTATTTAGAGAATGCTGTCAGATGCCTGCTTGTCACAAAATTGTTTAAATCGTGTGTGTGTTGGGGATGATTGGTGCTGATCAGTGAAATAATTTGCTTGATTTATTTATTTAACATTTGTTTACCGGGAAAGTCCAACTTGGAGCGAAGCTAATTTTCAGCGGAAGCCCGGGGAGAAATGTTCTAGACGCATGTCTTTGAAATGTGGGAGGAAACCGGAGCACCCGGAAGAAACCCACATAAACACAGGGAGGACATGCAGACTCTGCACAGAAGGAACTCCAGTCGAGAATCGAACAGGAGAACCTCTTGCTTTGAGGCTGCATCACTGCGCTGTCCAGAATTTAATTTAATGCAGTACTTCATTGATAGGCATACTGAGTTGGGAAGTGTGCATTGAGCATGAAACAAAGCTACTACATTTGAAGATTGTATGTCATTTTGTTGTATTACGCAATGCTTCTAACAGCAGACCAAAAATAGTATACGTTTTCATTGGCTAAAGCTGAAATTTGCCAGCATTTGGATTTATGTAATAAATTGGGAAAGGTAGCCAACATGAGAATTTTCTTGCTCACCATGTAGATATTTGTCTTGGCATTTAAGTAATGTCGTGTGTCAGACGTAACATTATTTACTATGAGTCAAACATATTCTGTAACATGTTTTGTACCATGCATTCTGCAGCATATTATGACAAGTGGGTAAAAAAATTATAAGCTTTTATACAAAAATCAGCCAGCACAATTGCTTGTTTAACTTTATGCTGTTCGCATTTTACCTCCTGTACTTCAAAATGGTGCAGGCTTGCAGTAGACATCGTAGTTTCTTTTTCTCAGTAAGTGGTTACAAGTAAATGTTATGTCTTGTACAAAAGGCACGGTTTATGAAAGAATTTGAAAGATTTTATTTATTTGTTTTGTATTTTATTGACTAAAAGAATGTAAATTGTTTTCTTAAGTAGCATTTATTGGCTTGAGTATTTAAGCAGATATTGCAAAATTGGTATGTCCTGAATAACTGCATTCAGCCCTTCAGTTTTGACATTGTGCCTGCAGTGTGGTGTGGGGCAAGAAGTGAGGAATAAACTGTCCAGATGGCAGCCAGCTCTGAGCTGAGCTGCAGGTTTTTGTCTCTTGTGCTATAAGGAGGGAAAGTTCATTGGAGCATATGCTTTTGCCCTTGCATTTCAACAAAAACTAACGCGCAATCAGTCAGATTGAGGAGGGGCTGACATTGAAACAAAGCACTTCACTTCAGCAGAGATGCTTAATTCCTGTTCATTGACTGACGTATGCTTGCTTGCGATGTCAGAAATATTTACATAATTCATCTTGGCATAAAGGGGATGATTTAAGTAGAAAATTCTTAATTGGTTTACGTTTGACAAAACGGAGTTTGTACATGTATGTGGGTATATTTTTATGTATTTCCATATGTGTACAATTACAGGCAAAGACAACAGATGCAGATGAATTTATGTACATACATCACCTGTGCATATTTTATTGATTTAAAACAAAATAAAATTTAGAATCTTGTAAACCCTAAAGATTGCACCTCTTTGATAGACATTTCCTGCATGACTTGTTTGTTGCATAGTGAAGGTATTTCTTGATTATGTTGTCGAATGGGTAATACACTGATGTGTATTTCCCAATACTACACTTTTTCTCTTAACACTTTGTATTTTTTGGTATCATTGTTCAGACTGTATAAGGCACTGAGTTCATTTTAAGATGTCATTAAGTCTGCTGTCATGTATAGTAGTATTTAGTGAGTAAATATCTTTAAAGATGGTGGATAGGATTTTTAATTATTCATATTTGCTTACTGTAAAAGCCTGACTGGGCTATGTAAGACCACTTTTCTGCGGAGGCCGAGAGTGCGAAGCCCCAGCAATATACAGTAAGTAATATAAATTACAGAAATTCTAATATATCAACTTTGTAAAGTAAATTGTACAATAAATAAGAGTTCAGAAATACAAAGTAATATGATTAAAGTATCCCTGGTTTGGCACCTGTGTTACTAATGGAACAGTCTGGAAATGGAAATGGTTCATTCCAAAGACCCTTGCTTGTAAATGTTTCATCTCCCAAGCCCCTGCTTGTCAGTGATTTGGGATGTGTGGCTAGGCTTAAAAAGGCCCTTGTGGTCATTAGCCTAGTAAACACCTATGAACTTAAGTGCAGTCAATGGGAAAAGGTGTGATACTGAGCTTAGTGCTGTAAATTTATGTCTGGTGGTTTTGCAAGTTTTTCTGATGTTTTTATGGCTACTTGTTCTGCTTTGTGAGGGAGACTCTGTTACAAGTTCTGTGATTTACATCAAGATTTTTGCTCCCATTGGCTGGTAGCTCAGAATTTGACATAAGGGAGTTGTGGCTGCAGGAAATGGTAGGGTTGCTATCATGGCTAGAACCACTCTCCATCCACAGCCTTATAATGCACTGATCTTTGCAGAGTATTCCATCCCACTATGAAAGAGTTTTTGTTGCAAACTGGATGGCTTCATATTGCTTCTAGGGTAAAGATATTTTTGAGGTAAATGGCTCTCTTTTTCTTGACTTGTCTTTCAGGTTGCCTTTCTTATTTTTTATTGGTCTTTCCTGTTGCTTTTAGTGGAGTTTTTCCCAGGTTTTCAGTATCATCTTTGTTAAGATGCGTTTCTCATGAGTCTTAGCTCTTTTTGTGGCAAATGAATCTCTCATTGTAGATAGACACCTGAAGTGTTTAGTCTGCTTGGGTGCTTCCTGATACCCATAGGTGTTTCATCTCTGAGGGTTTAAACATTACACAAAAATGACACTGAAGAAAGGTGCTGTGGTTGTTTTGATGCTCCAGAAATTGCAAAAGCAAAAAGCCTCTACATTCATCTGTCAGAGTTACTTAATGTTAATGTCTCAAACCTTCTGTAAGATGTGGTACTTGCTCTGTTTGGAAGAAGTGTCTCATGTCAACACACTAAAAAACTATAACATTCAAATGACTTCAGAGCATAATGGAGCAAAAGACAGTTACAGATAGACCTTAATCTGTTGTTTTTCATATAAGCCTATCTCTGCCCTCGCATTTAACCATTTTCTTGTACAATTATTGGCTTCTCTGCCTTTCTAACCAACCATTGAAGCAAATGGAGTGTATTATACTGCCAGCAGCTCCTCAACCACCTGTGCAAAAATTTTAAAGCAGCAGGCACTGGCCATTCTGGAGTAATGTGCACCAACAACCGTACCTGATGTCTGCTTATCTTGTGTCAATTCAGCAAGTGTTTGTTCTACGGCCGTCTGCTCTACAGATGTTAGTTGACAACATCCGTGTTCTTCAAGCCGTGTGCCTCTTTGAGGGATTAACCCTCCTGCCGCAGTATGTCATAAAAGAGTTAACAGAGGTGGGAGGTAATATGCAGACTACAGTCTTTCCAACAGCAGTGGACCCTTTTGATATGCCCAGCCCTCCATTTCCTAAACCAGTCTCATTTTCATCTCCGTTAATGTTTTCATTGCCACAGTTGGTTCTTCATTTTCTTCCACATGTTGACTGATCTGTCAAATTAAGAAGGGCTGTAAAGACCTACATAGTAGCATCACCAATATTCAAAATATCCTGGAAAAGCTTGAGAAACAAGACATCTTTAACCCTTAAGAGAGTGAGTAAATTTCAGAAGATGCTGACAATAAAGAATGAGTTTTCTCCAGTCTTTCATCAGCCAAGGTTTCATATCTGTCAAGGTCCTAAAGCTCATGCACAAAGCTTTATCAGCCTGAATGTATCCACAAAGACTTAAAAAGAAAAGGTGAAAAGCCATGGACATTCAGAAGCCTTGTAGCTGAAACAGTATGTCCTTAAGGGGGTCATTTGCAGATATCCCATGGGCCTCTATTACAGGAGGTGTAAGGTATCACACAGTGAAAACTCCAGCTTGGCTAGGTTTTTCTTGTAGTTTTTACTAATTGGTTTGTCTGTGTGACCTTTTAACTTTATTTCATGATAAACTGAAAGTGCCAACAGTCTTGCTGCTTTTTATTTGGTCTGCTGTCAGTCCCCATAACTTTTACCTGATATGCACGTCCATCATTTTTACCATGTGCATGACTGCCATAACTGTGCACCTCTGATTGCAGAGTTTTTCATGCTTGGAAGACTAAATTGATGCAGTGAGAATCTTGACTTGGTCCCACCTAGTCCACTGCATGCATCTTATACCTGTTTCAAGCACTGGAGGTGATGATCAGTTTATCCACATTTTATTTATTTATTTATTTATTTACATTTGTTGACTGTGAAAATCAGACTAAAGCAGAGCCTACTTTTAGCGGAGGCCCAGAGGCCTAGGAAGAAATGCTGCAGACGCATGTCTTTGGAATGTGGGGGGAAATCAGAGTTCCCGGATGAACCCCATGCAAATGCAGGGAAGACTCTTGCTGTGAGGCAGCAGCATTACTGCTGCACCACTGAGCTACCCGCAGTGGTCACATCATAGCTCAGTACCCTCATAAGCCTGCAGATATTCATGTACTTACTTGGTATGTGGACACGTTGTAAAAAAAAAAAAGGTTTTCTGTTGAGCTGAATGCATTCAACTTTTTAATAAAACTTGGTAAGGCAGGACCATTTCTGCACATGACATTTCACACTTTGAGTTTGTCTCTCTTTGTCTATGTTGCCCATGGCTGAACTCCACACGTATATGCTTAAGTGTGTCCTAAGGGTTCAGTGTAACTGAAACTTGTTTCATTTTATACTTCATTAAATATTTCAGACATATGCTGAGAAGCTGTTCTATGGGAGCAGGCTTTGGATTACGTGATGCAAAAAGAAACCCTTTCGGCACCAGACACGACAACATGGTTGCAGACAGATGCTTCTGCAGTGGGTTAGAGAGCTTACTTTCAGGGTCTCGCAGTCTGTAGCTGTAAATAAAATCTGTTCAGTTCTCAACCTGCATTGAAACCCCACCAGGTTTATTTTACACCACTACCACATCTCTATCCTGTAAGTAAAATTCACCACCCTTTTAAGAATCTCAGAATTCAGTTCTGGCTTGCATTGAGACCCTATGAAGTTTTCCAGTACACTCTCAAGTTTTTATTATATTACTATACCAGGTTTCACATCTGTAAGGAAGGCACCATGATGTATTCTTCACATCCATGCATCTCCAGGAGATTGGTGTTCAGGATCACCGATGGAATGTATATCAGGAAATTACAGAAAGGAGGTTTTCCTGTAGGTTATTGTAGCGATTGCTTGTTATAAGATGATCTCTGTCTGCAGGAAGGACTTCAACAGTTTCACTAGTTTGACATTCATCTTTTGTTTCTCTTCCTTTTGGCTTATTCTGGCCAAGCAGCATGTTGTTTCTTTTGACACCTGTATGAGTTCCCATACGAGTAAAAAAAAGACTTGTTAACACAGGAATGAGGCTTTTACCAAATCTTTAGCCTCACAGTCTTCTGTCTTCAAATATGGCTGCTGGTCTTGTATTCTCTGGCTCCTGAGAAGCATTTTTGAGGACCTGGGCGCAATTGGAAAACTCTCCATGCAAAATAATTTGCTCTACAAAAAGGAAAAGATTCTTTATTTGGATAGCATAAACCAGTCATAACCTCTGTGATAGCTGAGACCATTGTGATGCTAGATTGTTTGAGATTATGCTTTGAATAGGGCCTCTGCTGTTCTGAGATTAAGGAGGTCTCAGGTGCACCTGTTTTCCAGAAAGGCGGAGAGAAAAACTGCTGTACCTCTTTTATTTGGATGCCTTCCTTAAGAGTATTTTTTATACTTGACTCCCCCTCTCCTACTTGAAAGACGTGATAATTCTTCAGGACTTTATTCTCTAAATGTGTCAATCAGCACGATTGGTACTACCATCCGCATCTTTATGGTGGAGTATCTGTAGATGAGAAGTTTCTGTATAGTCACTTCTTAATTGTTAGAGCATGGGAGTGCATTATGGTGGAGTATGTTAGAGCATGGGAGTGCATTATGGTGGAGTATCTGGAGATGGGAAGTTTCTGTCACTTCTCCTTCATTGTTAGAGCATGGGAGTGCTTATTGTTGCAGTGACATTTTCATACAGCCACATAACCACCATTTTAAGTAGCTGTGGGGCATGGTGTTTAACAGCCTGATTGGCTTCTGTACATACACCCAGGTGCTGCAGTTGCAGAAGCTGAGGATTTTAATGCAAGCCACATCCTTGCAGCCCCTTTGTTTTTGCCTGGGACTTCCCCTCCCCCCATGAGCTCATTTGGTCACAGCAGGAATCAGACGGTAGGGAACAAGCCAGCTTACCTTCTCAGCTTGCACTGTGGGTGCGTATACACACACCGCACGCACACACACACACCGCACGCACACACACACCGCACGCACACACACACACACACACACACACACACACACACACACACACACACACGCACACACGCGCACACACACACACACACACACACACACACACACACACACACACACACACTGCGCACACGCACAACACATCCCGGTGGCTCTCCCAAGCTCTGCTATAGCTGTCCTCCGAGGACTGGTTCACAGTGTGACTTGCACAGATCAGCATGGGCTCAATTGGCTCAATCTTCACAAGGTAGACTCCTAGCGCTTAGCTAGATGTCACTCGTATGGTAAACCAGAGCCACCTTCTTCCCCCCTAGGATGGGTAGACAGGCAGCGGCCACTCATTCCCATCCTCCTCTGCCAGTTCCTGCAGGCACCCAAGCTGCTGTTTGAACGCACGTTACCAGTGACACAGTCAGAGTTTTATTCCTCTATGCCGTGGTGTTGCTGCACTTTTTAGATGCTGAGAAATTATCTGAAAATATTTGGGAGGGGGGTGAGGTACAGCACTCATAATTTAGCCAGATTGCGCTGCAAGCCATGCAGATATGTTTTTTTTTTCAGTCAAAGAAGGCAGAATACACACAGTATGTCAGAATTATCTGTTTACACAACTTCTGAATAAATGCCATGCAAAATATCCAGCATGAAGAGATGTGTTAAAAAATGTCTTTAAAAGCAAGCTTGCCTCATCAGAATCCGACAGTCTCCCAAGTACATTCTTTCAGTTATTTCCAAACGATTATCCCTTAAATCTGGTGCCAAACCTCAAGTTTGGTGGGGGGTGGGCAAAGGCTAATATTAGCTATTGCATTTTATGATGTTTTTACATGAATAATGCATTCTAAACAGTTATTTTGGATCCTCGGAAACAGAAGATGGAAAATGTTCATCAGGACTCGTAACCATTAATAATGTAACAAGAATATGTTTGGATATTCAGAAAGCATTGACTGCTTTCACTTTAGCACTGCCAGTTTTAAACAGACCTTTTTAAATTACTTTTACATAAACCATATTACTCCATTTATGTCTGTAAGTTGGCAACATTTGACATCTACATTGATTATTATATTTGCCATTTGAACGTGTTGCGTGTTGAGTTTCTGGATTCTGTGGAGCCCTGTAATAATAATTGCAAGTTCTCTCAGCTTTGAGCTGTGGATATTTTTCAGGTGTCTGTGTGTTGTTAGAACATTGCAAGTATGTGAGTACATGTGGTTTGTGCAATGTGATTGTGTTATATGAATGAGCTAACGCCTGTATGTGCGAGTGTGTTTGTGTGAACTTATGTGTATATATGTATATGTTTGGTGTTTGTGTGACTGAATTGTGTATTAGAAGTTTTGGTGGGTGCGTTTGGTTTTCACTTGTCAATTACTTAGTGTCTGCAGCACAGGTGTGGTGTTTGCAGTGCTAGTACTACCTGTACTTGTGTGTGTGTGTGTGTGTGTGTGTGTGTGTGTGTGCGCGCCCATTTTTGTTTAGTGTGTGCATTATAAGGGTGTAGGTTCTGTTTGGGATTGCATGGTTTAGCAAGTGTGTGTTTTGTAGTATGTTGTATTGCAGCTGGGGATCTAAAAAATGCTTTTCCCCACTGTAGTGTGATCTCATAGTTGGTATAAATATAATATATATCTCAAATACATATATACATGCACACATGCATGTCTTTCTGTGTAATATATAAAGCAGTTGGGGGCACAGCCCCACACATTGCAGATACAGGGGTGCTTGTCCCTTTGAAAAAAATGTTTTGGTCTACTTTATTTTATTTTTTGGTTGAGTTTGTTCTCAGTGTTTGGTTTGGCGATTTGTATGTTTTTTGTTTAACTCTTGTGTTGATATTAGCTGATATAATCATGTATGTTGGTACACCACATTCTTAGGCATATGTAATGGAACGGAGATGCTGATGATTAATTAGCACTAGGTGCATATGTGCCCTGTTCCATAGCAGGCTCTCTGCCCCAGCATGATTGACAGGATGGAACGGTTACAGAAAATGTCTGTGTATGTTTTTATCCTTTTTCAGAACTGCAAAGTTTGTAATGCTGCATATTTTAAGTTGTAGCACAATGGATCCTTTTGAGTTGTCTAGTATTTACTGTGTTGGTGGTGCAAATGGGTGCATCTGTGATTTTATGGGTGTTATTTTTAGGAGACTGAGGACTTCACAGCAGTAAGTTGGGGAAGTGGGATCATGTATACGAAGATTATGCAGCCAGATCCCTTTATTGCTGTGTAGTTTTCTATGCAAACGTTTTTGTTTTGTTTTTTTCTTAGCTACTTAGCCCAGTGCATGTGCTTCCAGGTATTATTCTAGTGAACCGTTTTCTGTCTCGGTACTCACTTTAAGCAGGAACCCACTTTTGCACAGGGCACCAATGTGATGCATTTTGCAGGTACAGACTCTTAGACTGCATTTCTGTGTTGCTTCTTATCAGAAACCATGCCTTTTATGAATTGAGTGAGATAGCTAGCCATGTTCTGGAAGAGCAGCTGTCATCCACTGACGAATCTCACATGAAGTGGGCTTGCCCTGCCAGTGGGAGTCTTTAGGAAATCACTAATAGCTTCCAGCAGGGTGGAAAATCAGAACCTTTCGAAGCTGACGAACAGGCACATTTGAATTTGAAAGCATCAATAATGCCTACACTTGGTTTGCTAGCATTCACCCATAAAAGATTATTTTGCAATATGTCAGCTTCAATTGATAGCCAGTGGGCCGAGAGTGAACATGGAGCAAGTAAAGCAGGAAAATTTGGACATCAGTATGTCCATCCTTTCAAGCTGGTGTGCCACTTTGTAGAAATTAGGCCCACCATGAGTTGAGTGGGGTCCTAATGAGACCATTCATCAATAGCTTGTTGACTGATCATTGAGTGCCATCTCTTTCAGTTTATCTAGTCTTGCACAAAAAAGTCAAGAGTAAAGCTGCATTCAGCTTTGTTAAAGACTGCTAGAAGTAATATGCTCCTTTCAGACCTATTTGCATGTGTCTTTCCTCTCTGTTAATGCAGCCTTGCTTAAATGAGTCCCTTTATTTGACTGGGTTGAATATTTGAAACTATTAATTCTCTTGTATTGAAAAGCTTGTGGCAGGCCCGAGCAGATGGGGTAAAGGACTTTTTGACTGCGAGTATTGCTTTCAGTCAAACTCAATGAGGTTTCAACTCCTTTGAATTAACTCACTTAAATCCAACCATGTGAAGTCATGAATTCATGATGCATCACATTTGTGGGGTTTATAAACACCAAGAGAAGGAGAGTTGGGAAAGACTCACATTAGAAGTGCTGAAACAGGCTGCTGGTAAAGTAAGCTGTTTATGAAGGTTTATGCTGCTTCATTGTTACTGCAAAAATGCATTTCACTGACCTTTTGTTGCCTTTTGGTAAGTCGTATTTATCTGTTTATTTGTTTAGTGAATTATAAACCTGCTGTTCCTTTAAGACCTATTTGTTTGTTCATTCATTTAATGACTTATAAACCAGCTGCATCTGTAAGTGGCAGTCCCTTTTTTCTACAGCTTTAGTGTTTTTCCCTGTTTACAATGCAAATCCCATTGTCATGATAAATGATACATTTTTCTTAACGTGGATTAAGTTATTGGGGATTAATGATGGCAGTGTTGTGGTTTCCCTGTTTATAAATTTATTATAACCAAAATTAACATTTTTGATAGCTTTGTACTATACAGATGAAGACTTTTTCCATTTTGATAATATAGTAGCAAACATAGAATGTGCAAAAAAGATGAAAAGTCGAGTGCTGTTTCTGCTGTGGAATTTATGTTAAATGCTTTTTCCAGTGCGGCATTGGAAAAAGAGAAATCCTTTTCATGTACTGCAATTTCAGACATCCTTTGTTCAGAAATATTTAGTACCTTTCCCGCTGTCTTTCCTTTGCCTGGTTATAGAGTTTATATTGTGATACCCCATTCATTCTTTTACCAGATTTCATTGTTGCAGAAGCAAAGTATAATTATGGTCCTTTTTGCAAGAAGTGCCTGTGACTAAAGATGTAAAATGCATTAATTGCTTATAATTAGTGTAGCTTATTTAGACCTTGTCTAACCCTCATCTTGTTTGCTGTGTACACGACTGTGCCATATATATTGTTTTTTTCACCTGTTATAACATATGGCTTTATTACATTAATATACAAAGTAGACAAATCATATCAGCCATACATATATATAGACTTATTTATTCAGGGAAGCTTAACGAATGGTTTAAAGGTGGGGGGGGGGGGGTATTCAGCTATTACATCTGGTTACTTGAGAAAATGCTGAAGCAGTCTCAGATGTGCAAGCATTCTGTCAGCTCCTTCTGCAGGCATACTAGGTGAGAATCCTCGGGGACACTTGCTTTGTTGATATCTATTAGTTTAAATTCACAATTATTGTAGTCTGATAATGGCCGAAAAAAACATTTTATTTCACCTACCAAAGATACTTTTAATACATGTCGTCTGCAGTTACATAAATACTCATTGGAAGGATAGTGTAGCATCATTGCATTTGGAAGTACTTTTATAACCTTGTGCAAAACAGCTAGGAATGTGGCTCTAAATGCACAAGGGATTCTCTTTCTTCAGCATTTTTAATTTTTTGAAACAAGTAGCTTTCTCTGCAGATTTTTTTCTTTTTAAAGATGTGTGAGCTATCATAGGATAGCATGCCTGAGTCTTCGTCTATGTAATTTGAAAAAAAATGAGAGAATGCCTGAGTTTCTTAAAAGGCTTTTCTCTGGCAGCGACATTCACTGTTTTCTGCTAGTTCTAGAAGAGGCTGCAATCACAGCTACTCACAGCTCCTTCTGACAATAGACAATGCTTTAAAGGGACTTCATTACCTGAGATAGTGCTTATTGAGTGCTGTCTTGTTGAAGCATTTCCTAGCTGATCTCGTTTGTGAGAGCAAGAGAGACGTGGAATTACACTTGTACGAACAGGATACTCTCTTGAAAGAGGAGAATAAATGTTTTTCTCATGTGTTTTCATATGGATTTTATCAGTGGTTCAAGTCATCTGCAAGAAGCAATGTCATTCAATTGACGGATGCAAAAACACAGACACATGTTATTCATATGTAGCTGAGTCAGCCTGAAAATGTGGTTTGCATAGTTCACGGGAGCTAAGAGAGTTAACAGCGCTTAAGAAAAGGACCTTCCATTCATCCGTTTACATTGCAAGGAATTACATATGGTATGCTCTTAAAATCATACCATGACTTTGAATGCTTTTTCTTGTCTCCCACTCTTTTTCTCAGGAAGATTGGACTAGCCTTGGAAATGTGTAGTAGATTCTTACAACCAAGACTTCTACTAAAACCATTCCTGCTGTAGTGATGGTTTGCAGTGTTAAAATAAATAGCAAGGACTAGTTGCACTTGGAGTTTTTGCAGCCTTACCTTTCTGGAGAGGTACTGAGCAAGTTGTGAGTTGGACAGAAAAACATGCAGACATAGAGGTAGAGATAGATGGGTAGGTATAAATGTAATTAAAAATTATGCCATGACTCTGGTCTGTGGTTCCTGATGTTGGAGTTGTCATGAAGCCTGAGTGAGAGTATGTGCCTTTGAAAAGGTTGTTTTGAGTGGAGTGCATAGATTTGTAATTTGTGAGGCCCTTTTCTTGGTGAATACTAGTAAATTAATTGTTTCCTGTAGTCTTCTTGGGAGAGTTTAAAAGTAATCGTTTGCTTAAGTGCTACTGAAAAGCATCAAACTGGAAACATGTGAAAGGAAAAGGCTTACCATATGACAGACGCAGAGTAAGAAATGCATGAAATTTATTAGGAATGGTATATGGACCACTGGAATGAGCAAACTGCTCTAACATAACAAAGTTAATATATCCAGTGTGGAGGGGTGGATAGCATTGTTACTTGTGTTTCTTCAGCTGCACTGTGGCTGTATTGTCAGGTCTTTTTCTAAGCACAGAACTTGGCAGTTTGTTTTGTGGGATACTTGTGGCTGCATCTTTTTTTATTGGAGGTGTTAGAGCAGTTCAGGAAAAGTACCTGATGCAAGTATAGCCAATGGATGACCCTTCAGGTGAATCATCTTGGTTGCTAGTACTGGGATGGCCATACTGTATTTTGCAGCTGTGTGCAAGGTAGTTATTAGGATAAGCTAGTGAATGTCTGGAATAAATGAGAATACAGTGCCCCTGTCATTGTTCTGTCTGAAAAGACGAGGCTGGGTTCAAGGCCACATGTGCTGCTGTCATCATTCAAATTTCAGCTCCGAGTGCAATAGGGAGTGTCAGCTCTCCATCTGTTACTGCCTTGCAAATGCATGCGCCCTGCATCCTGCCTCCAGCAAGGCTGCCACAACTTGTCATTTTGGCTTGCCGTACTCTTGTTCATTCCAGAGCAGGCAATTTGGAACGCTAAGTAAACAGGCTTTATTTATTGACAGGAGCTACTAACTGAAACACACAAACAAAGGATGCTTGGTAAGTAAAACAATACTGGTTTGCTGTGTCATTTATTAAGTGGGTTATGTTATGATTGTCTTAAGAATTTGTTCATTGTGTGTATTTATATATACAGACACACACACACACACACACACACACACACACACACACACACACACGCATGTGTCTGTATATGTATGCTTGATGTTCGAATGACTTTTTTGTAGGATGTGCCTTTTAAGGCTGATAGTCCCCATAAAATTTTGTGTTCAGCTTTCAGTGATGAAGCATCAAACGCAAGCTGTAAAAACAGAAGCAAATGCAAGACAAGTGTACATTTTTCATGACTCTGATAGCATACCCATTAAACAAGGGACTAATATGTTTATACCACTGTGTTGTTAGTCATTCACTGAATTTCCAGATTCTGTTTGGGGAAGCTTAGAACACAATTAGTTCATTTGAAACAATTTAGGAGAATAAACTGTAAGAGGGGGGCACTGAAGACCATGTGCAGTTCATTCTTAGCTGCTGTTTTCGCACATCATGCGAATGTGCCCTGTGGTATGGTTGCTGATGGCTTTTATTTTGTGTGTCAGTTTTAATGAAACAACATTTAGGTGGTCATGTGTCCTAGTCATTTATAGATAAAATAAGAAGGGAAGAGAGAACTACTTCAGTTGGCTTTATCTGTGGATTATGTATTTGGACAGAGCAGTGATTCTGTAGTTTAATGTTAGTCCTGTTCATTTCCCAGATGGTGTTTTGAAATCCTATAGCTTGACTTGCTTGTGTCATCGCACTTGTGCTTGTAGGTACAGCCAGCTGGTGGAAGGTTGTTTTCTTTAGAGTGTTGATGCGCGAGTCATATTTCAGCAGCAGGCCTGTATATTGATAATTCAGAATACAGTCTGTTAGTAAGAGGATTCAGTGCAGTGTAGAAGGTTGAATATTTAGGCTACTCAACAAACAAAGTGATTGGACTGCAGGAAGACCCAAGGTACTTGATTTTTAGCTACCTAATTATCCATTTCATAAAACTGCAATCTTAATAAATATGGCTGCCCATACTGATATTTAGTACAGCAAAAAAATAATAGGAGCATTACAAGGTTTGATGTAAGCTAGTTAAAAGTTATTTTGGGTTAAAAAGACATTTTCCCGTAGTATTAGAGCATGAACGCCAGGAGTGTAACAGTTGTCCATCATCTGAAGCAGGGCATTTTAATCTAAGTACTCCTGTTTTGAGTAGCCTCTAATGTCCTGTGGTGTCCACAGTAGGCATTGACCACCAAAAATACCTGCAGTGCTTGTGATGATAGTAAAAACTGGACTTCACCAAGCTGCTGCTTCTAAAGAGGTCTTTGCTTCTGATCACGTTCGGATTACAGCATGCAGTTTTCACAGGCTTTTGGCTGGGTTGGTGTTCGTTTATGTATATTCTGAGCTGTCTCCACCTGAGGCAGGCCTGCTACTAATAAGCAGGTTTCCATGTCTTTATCATAGTGAGAACAGAAGCTTACATTAGTTTTTAGTTCCATCATTCCACCCCCCCCCCCAACACGCACACAGACACACATCTTGTATTTTTTGTCCAGTTTTTCTAAAAACGTGTTATTCAGTGGGGAACATTTTGGAATTGTATAATCCTGTGAATTAACACTTGTCAGTGACATGCATTCATATTTCATATTGATTATGGTATGTGTGCGACACAGCCTGCTTTAGTTTCAGTTGCATTATACTTGTCTGGAAGGCATTATTGTGCAGAAATTGTAAATGTTTTCAAAGTACATCAGAGATGGGGGGAAAAATAAGTGATTTGCTCTCTTACTGAAAAAAAAGTGCTATACAAACGGAGAAAGGAGCAAAGATAATTGTGCACTTCTATCAACAATTCTTGAATTGTTGACATACCGGAGCCTGAATTGTAAAGCTCTTTTAAAACAATGCCTGTCACATCTGAGGACAAGAAAAGTCTGCACCAGTATAGAACTGCAGCTGACAGCTGTGACCATGAGCATGTGTTGGAATGAAGATAATTTAGCAGATCTGATACTTGGCTATTTTTAACATCCGTCTATACTTTTTAACTTTCTCCAAGACACACGAACTGTTTCAGTTCATAGAAGCATATTAGCTTAGCTCTGCCCTCTACATAAATACAAAACAAGTCTCTTCCTTTGCAACACATCTTTGTATTCTATTTGGTTGTTGAAACAAATTAGAAAGTCATCTGAAGCGGGATACAACCAATTTGTTTTGCAGTGATGTAACTCTCCTCTTATCTACTCGGCACATTATTTTTTTTCTTCAATAAGCTTAACATTAGCAAATGTAATTGACTTTTAAAGCAGTGCCTTTGGAGTTTGTGTTGTGCAGTTTAAAAGCTTTACGTTAAGTATTTTCTTACTGGATCCAGTCCAGTCTCTACTAGCAGTCTCCTTACCTGCAGTTTAAATTCTGTTACACTGTAACGTCTCCTGCTGATTTTAATTTCATGTCATACTCCATCAGAGATATAGGGAGGGTTGTGAATTACCAAAACCATTAGAGTTTTAATTCTGTATGCAGACCTTATTCTACAGTGAAGAATTGTGTACAAGGCTGTAATATGGGGTCATTTCAGCTTGGCAGGGCAAAGGTAGCTTCCTGAGGTGGAGTACATAACCTTTAGGTTAGAGCAGTGTGCCATTAGTTTCCTTGGCTGCATATATGGTCAGTAGCTGTGAAAATCATAAGCCATGGGTCGTATTTTTGTGAGTGTCTTGCCACCTATGGGAAGGTGCAGATAACCTTGTAGTTTTAAATTAGTACTGAGATTCTTCTTGATATGGGTATGCATTGTTGATGTTCACAAATGATGTTAAGAGTGCATTAGTACAGTCAGTAATGGCATGGAGTGTAATATTTGAATAGCTCTGTAGCAGAAAATAGTATTAGTGACCAAAAAATAAGTACATTTTATAGTCATTAAAAACACACGGCATACAAATGTATAGGGTACTTGCGTATGTATTCTGGTTGTGACAACTCTCTTGGGTACTGTTGTCACGCTTAGCCATGGCAATTCCTGTTTCTTCATTATACCATATTTTACTTTGTAATTTTCTTATTTTATTTAATTATGCGGAGCCTAATTTACCCCTACTGCGCTAATTTCTTTTCTGATTTATAAAGTAACTTTTTCTCAAAGTATACATGTTAAAAAAGTCTTGTACTTGATGTATATCAGTACTTGGTAACATAACTGCCAAGTTTGTACCTCCAGAATTGAGGACAAAGCAAAACAATAATTAGGGAAAGCCCCCCCAAATTGGGGGGAAACTTTAAGTCCTGTTTTAGAAGGGACAGAACAAAATTTTGAGCCAAAATTAGGGTAATTTGTGAAGCACGTTTGCAAAAATGGTATAATTGTTAAAACTTTGGATTTGTCCTTTCGTTCCCCTCCTTTTGCAAGTTTTATCACAGATTCATGCTCTGTTAATGGTGCGAAGATGGATGTTAAATAAAGGACTGGAAAAAGGTCCAGTTTAGTTGATGCTTCAGGAAGCAGCTGTGCATCTTTGAGCTTTAATAATGTGCTAACTGTTGCAAAAGGTGTATGCAGGGAAAGTGTCATACATAAGACCATAATATTCTAAAGGAAATGTTGCTGTTAAAAGGTCTTTCATTTTGCACTGCACTGTCTTTTAATTATGTAATCTAACTGTATTTTCTGGTGAAGAGATCTTTAGGAGCCCTGCATTGTCAGTTGCTTGGCTGGTGTGTTAAACTTAACTGTTTTGAGTCAAGTTTCTATGCATCTCTGGTATCCAGAAGTAAGAGATACTTGTGGAAGTGCATATTATGCTTGATAAAAATAGTGAAGGTTTTGTCCAGTTGCCTTTTTAACACTTAGGTCATATGTGCCTCCAGGGTCACTCACGGCCTTTGTAAACAACTTCACTCACCTCTTAACTCCAAAAAGTGCTATGTGGATGTGGTAAGTGTACCTAAATGATGACCAATAACCAACAGACACAGAACCACCCCAGGGTCAAAGACATCTCCCTGATTATAATGCCCTTAGCAGCTGTTGCACCATTAGACTGTAGCACAGTTAACCAAGTTAAAATCCTACACAGTACTTGGAGACTGTTTAAAACTACTGAAGAAGCTGTAATGGCAGTGTTCAACTGAGTAAGAAGAGTAAGGAAATGTTCCTCTCCACAAAGTCACCTTTGAAGACTTTGGTTTTGATTTTGCTCCAAGCTGTTCAGAATGCAAGTGGAAAGTGAAAGCATCAAATTTAAAAAATTAACATTGAGCTTGTTCAGTTCATAATGGTACTGCATTGTCCCTGATGGTACAGTCTCATCAGTGGTTTGAAGTGTGTGCCGTCCTGATTTATGCCTTGCACTACAGTGCCATAATGCTGTTACTTTAAGGAAGACCCTTAGTCTTGGCCCAGTACTCCAAAGTACAACATCACTGAGTAGTATTGGATGTATCATTTCAGTTTTTTTCTGCTTTATACCCTCACATATATTACAGCACCATCTTTGCTTGCCGTAAGCCTCAGTTTTCAGATATATGTACTTTCATTCGAGAGGTATGGTATATTGACAACATTTCAGGGTCGTTGTTCTTGGATGTTCCCATTTTGCTCATGCTTTGCTGTGTACTGCAGAAGTTGTCTTTTGTTGCTCATATCACATTTTAAAATACTCTGCTCTTGGGTTCAAACTATCGTCCCACATCCTCTACAGACTACAGCATACACCAATGTGCAGGCTTCACTGTTACACTGATGACATTGAATCACATAATCAGATACAGGTTTAAAAGAGAGAGAATGTGGCGAGAACACAAAAACTGAAATAGCTTTTAAGAAGCTGACAGTAGCAAATACTCTGCGTAGTTCTTGCATGGTAAACTTTGCTTTGGATGTATGTCTCCATGTAATCTGCAAGACTTTATTTCAGTGTTAAGTGCAGTGTCTGGCTGTAACAGAATTTGAACTTGTATATGTTCAGTTCTGTAGCTATCCGGCACTGAAGTCTTATTCCATGTGAACATATTGGTTACAATATTATCAAGCTGTTTGATACTGCTGTATTAAAAACTCTGTATGCAACGCAATAAGAATTCATCTTCTGATTTAATAACAGTATGGGATCAATGGCAACTTGTACAAGAAATGAAAGTTCATAGCTGACATAACACATAAACAGGGTCAAAGACATCAGCATTTAGGATTGTTTCAAGTGTATTTTACAGCAACTTGTGTGAATATGCATTTCTTAGTTAACAAAAAAAGAAAACAATGGAAAGCCTATCAAAACTTGTGAGAGCAGTCCCCCAGTGCAGCTGTTGGCCAACAAACATGGTTCCATTACTGCCTTTGGCAGTATGCAAAATTATTTCCTTGAAAGGACAATCGGTGAGCACAGTCACTCTTGCACAAAAATGATACTGTTCTTCCTAAAGAAAAGAGGGCCTGGCATTGTGTCAGACCACCCCCTTCTTAACTCCTGCTCTCCAGATGTGGTTGAAACTTGTATTTTTTTACATTTTCACTTTTACTTAAAAAAAATGTTTTTAGAATCTGGTTTTACTTAAGACATTCTTCGTCCTGGAGTACATTTCATAAATTGCCTACATATTTTTCTTAGTACAGAACTTAACTGGCTGTAATTTTTAACACATGTCTCCATCATGTGATACTTTTACAATACTTGAGCACAGCTATGAGGAGGTCCCAACAGGAATGATCTGTCCTCTTCTGTCAGACTTGAGTTTTTTTAGCAGTGTTGCTACATATTCCATTCAGAGTGTTGAATGTTGCTGGCTCTGGCTTTTTTGTGAAATAGTACATCACAAGTTGATATAGCCTGAGTTTGTGTCTCAAAATATTGGGTCTGTCTATGCTATCAGTAGGAGCTGAATCCCACAAACACTGCTCACTGGAAGGAAGATGTGGATTGCCCTGATATGTGGCTCATCTGTTGTCTGCAGTAGACTGTCATCTACACTACATAGTCTTTTTTCCTAGATAAAAAAAAAAAAAAAACACCACAGTCTCTATACTTGAGAAGATTGTCAAACCACATCTTTATTTGTGTGTTACTACCTATTGTTTTATTTACATTTTGTTTACAGGGTGAAACACTGATCAGAAAAATGACCCATTTGCAGGCTCAAACTAGGTTGCATGTAGCAGAAATCAAAACAAGAAGAAACTTCACATGCGTTTTCAAACTGAGTGAGAGCATCAAGTAAATGATGTAAAGAGAAATGTGCAAGAAATTTGGAGAGTCTTGTATAGAATGTCTAAGCTATGCTGAAGATGCTACATATTCATATTTAAGTTAGTTATTGCTAATTGCATATGCGACAGTTGTTACTATGCAAATATAACTGTGTCAGACAGACGATGAAACAGAAAAAGAGTCAAGGAAGCAGTGTTGTAGAAATGAATAGTGTTGCAGGAACAGTTAGCCATCTGCATTTATGCTGTGTTTGTATCCATTTCACTAGCACAGACCAGCATAGTGTCCCAGTTACTTATTGTCAGCATGCTACAACACTATTTTCTTGGTATTTTATCATGTTTGAAACTTTATGCACCATGCCATGTGGCACCTTCAGTGCCATGCTACATTTCCACTTGAACATTCCTTTTTATGAACTGCCTTTATGAATAAAAATGTTCAAAAACTGGTGTTGCCCATAGCATTTTCACAGAAAGTTCAGTCGAATGTTGCAGTCCATGATATCAATATTTGGGTAGTGTGTATACACATCCATAGACTTTAATGGACCCATCACTGCATATAGTCTATGTATACGCCACCACACCATCCTTACAGTGACATCATTGAAGGATACAGTAGAATTATGAGGGCGTTTATATAAGACTTTTCTTAATAATAAAAAAGTTGCAAAGCAATTTGTTGAGAAACTGTTCGCATAAAATAGGTGGAGAAGAAAGTGCATTGTAATTTATGAAGTGCTGCGACACGTATAAAAAATGAAGTAAAACTTCAAGAAAGGCAAAGAGACACAGAGTGGATTACAATAGCTGCAGTCATGTGTTCCATTTGTTTATTACCAGTGTTTGGGCAATTTACCTAATTTTTTAGGCAGTTTACTTCAGGAGATGTGTAAAAGGCAGGTATTTCAGATGATTATTCAACCCACGAAGCTGTTAGCACAGTTAGTATCTGTTCCTTTATGACTTGCGTACATTTCCTGCAGCACTTTTAACTTTTATAGTATGCAAAAGCATGTCTGGTTGGTAAATCTCCAAACCTTCCTTGGAATCACCAACTCTGTGGGTAGGTTATTTGGAGATTCCTATGTTCTCCTCGCACTTTGGTCTCCCTTTCCACTCCTGCCTTTTTGTTACATGACTGTGGCAGCATAACATCTTCTACCTGTACCTGTTGGAAAAGGCAAAAATCTGAAAAAAATGTATGTATTAAAACAAGAAATTTTTTCATGACCCTTGGTGCATAATTGTTTCAGACCAGTGGGTACCCTGTCTAACTGCTTTGCTCACCTTTCCTCACCCTAACCCACTATTTTTTTCTTCTTATACCCCTACTTTTATGAGGTGTAGGTTGTTTGGGGAAAGCTCTCTGTAGGTGTGTGTGGTGCCCAGACTGACTCTTTTCACCTAGCATGTCCCTATTTGACCGTAGCCCTATTTGTTTCATCTTTCTCTCTTTCTCCTGCCTTTCAGCTCAGTTTGAGTTGCCCTACATCAGACAAACTGAGGCTGACTGCAAAGTGCTTGCCAGCTTGTATTCTTTCCTTTGTGAGGCTACTAGAGAAGGACAGGAACTAGCACAAGTTAAGTATATATCCTTATTCTGAACTCTTGGGTACACGTAGTAGAAGTGCATGGTGCCACATGGTTGCCAGTCTGTGCCACATCAGCGACAATAGTTGTGAAATGTCAGGATTGCCACTGGTGTAGAAGATCTTCTCTTAATATACTTTGTAAAATACGTCGGTCTCTCCACTTCCTCAATGAGAGCATCAGAATTGATCCATTACAGACTAGCTTCACATTAGTTGACAGGTTTCTTTCTTGTTGTGAGTTGCTTACAGACGTGTACACATTTTTCTGATGGATCGATTCAAAAGTCCACTTTAATCTTTCACAGTGATTATACTGTTGTCTGCATTTGGGTGTTGGTTAAACCTTCTTTAGAGTGGATGGATGACTACCAAAGTTAGCACTGTTTTCTACACAATTGGGATGCTGTCACTTTACAGAAACTAAAGAAGTATTCTCTTGGGTGTTTGTATACAATGCCATTGTCGGAAAACCTGTATAATGTAAACACAGTTTAATACTGTTATTTGATGTGAAAGATTCCACCTACTGAGTTTTTACACTGCTTGCTTCATAGTTATTTTCTTATCTGGCCTGCATTGTATTGGGTAGATTTTTATAAATTTTCCCTGTTAATGTAAGTGTGCTCCCTTCCCAAGAAATGCTTGGATTACACCTGTGCTGTATAACTCCTTATAGTAACTTTAAAGGATATGTTCACTTTATCCAAGAAGAAGTGCAAAATAAAAAGTGCCTCTGACCATACAGTCCTTTGGCTTAGTCTTTTCCCATGCTGGCTCATCATCAGTATGTTAAGAGATGTGCAAAAAAAAAGGCTTTACAGACACACTGATTGCTATAATGAAAGTGGGAAAGACTTGCAGGGAAAAATATTTAATCTGATGATGTCTGCTTCATCTGGATTCAACCTGTGGGACTTCGGATCTGACTTGTACCTGCCACCAGCTGATTCAAAAGCCTTTATTCTGTTTTGGCTGTGCCTCCCTTACCCTTAGTTCCCATCAATTCTCCAGATGTAGTTTGCCACCATTCATGTCTGCAACTCGGTCTTTGTCTCAGCTCGAGTTTATCAGAACAGTTAGATTGGTGAGATTTTCCTTCCCTTACCCCTGAGAGTAGTGATTAGGCTTTTTCTGTCAGTTGTAAGTAGTTTGGAATTAAGTAGAGTAGTCAGCTTAGATATTTTCTATCTCTTTTCACTCCTGACCTTTTCTATGTTAGTTTTTACTGTTGTACTGCTGTCTTGTATGTGTGTGTGTGTGTGTGTGTGTGGTAGGATGGATAAGCGTTTTAAAAAGTGGATGATATGTGGGCACAAATTGCCCTCTCAGGCTGCACACCTTAAGTTTGTCTGCTGTCTGGGTCCGGAGCACTTGGACTCCAGTTGTTCCATCTATGAAAGCTTTGCTTGCACACTGTCAGCAAGTGCAAGGCTAAGCTCGTGTTGAAGTAGCTTTTGCCTCTAGCTCTTCTAGTTCTGTTTCTGCTTCCAGGGAGTCTTCCTTGGATCCCAAGATTGGATCAGAGAAGCCTCAGGCGCAAGACTGTCTAGGCATTTCAAGATGAATCGCACGAGGTCTTCTTTGACCTCCACCTCTGGGAAGGCTTCTATGGGATCTCTGGGTCTGAAGTTCCCAAAACTTTCAGCTTCCCTGGTGATATCGGCACTAGCTTTGGCTCTGATGCCTTTGAGCTGATTGCCTTCATCACTGAAAACAACAAAAATGACATGTCCGTCTCTGAGCCCTTTCCTGATTAAAGGAGTGCATTCGGACAGGATGGCGTCCCACTTTTCCCCTTTTACTGCTCCCCTTCAGTCACTGGAGTCCTCAGTGTCTCCACCCCAGTTCAGAGCTTCCCCAGCTTGGATTGGGCATGCTGGATCATCTTCTCATAGACCTTTGAAGCCATCCTTGGGGGCCTTGTCTGTCCGGTCATCAAAGTCTGTGGGCAGCATCAAAAATTCTGATCTGGAGCAACTGATGAGGCCCTTTGTTCAGGTACGGATGCAATTGGTGCTTACCATTTCAGACAGCGGGACCTTTGGCTCCATCTTTCAGGTTTCCCCTACTTGTCTTTAGGGCCAGTCAAGTTTCCACCCTCCAGACTGAATCCAACAGTCTTGGCAGTCTTCGGCTCCATCCTGTGCCTTGGTAGCCTCAACCTGAACTTGTTTGGGCCATCAGCACCTCATAGCTGTGGTGTTGAGATTGGAGATTCTGGGCCGACTGCTCCTGCTTCAGGATCATCACTCCCTCTTGGAGGTTCAACTTTAGAGATATCAGCTATGATCTCAACTTTGGGTCTTGGTGCTGCTCCCTTGGGTTCAGGGTTGTCTTGTTAGCTTCATTTTTAGGACCCTCTGATCCGAGAGGCCCAGCTCCACCTTCTAGTTTGACATTGTTGAGAGGATGTTTTTTTTTTTTCAGGAAAAGAGCCCGATTTCTCCAGCCAGATCCCCCTCCCAGTTTTCATCTGTTCCTCTGGCCAGTCATCAGCCTGCTCCAGGATATCCTATGTCAACCATCCTCCAGGCTGCCCCTGTTGGCGGAGCAATCCAACTGTTCCTTCTCTTCTCCAGCTTTGTCAGAGCTGGAGATATCAGGGAAGAGAAAGTGAAAGAGGAAGCACTGAGGATACTGACCTCAAGGAAGGAGAGGGTTCCCCAAAAATCCCGCATGTTGATGCCTCCTTTGGTGATTTGTTGAAGCCGCTTTACCAGAGCGGGGCTGGACCACCAAAACCCCCTCTTTGGAGGAGTCAGTTTTTCTGGAGGCATTTGGTGTAGGCCCATCCAAGCCTTGGGTGGTACCCTCCTCTGGATGCCCTTATAGACCTGGTATCCCAGAGGGTGTGGAAGAAACCGACACAGTAGAACCTGTTTCCAGAAAGCCAGACAAAGTTCTTGCCCCCCAAAAGATGGGCCTCTTTTGAGCAAGGGCTCAGCTGTCGATGCCATTGTGGTGGCAACAGCTACCAAAATAGAGATTTCTGAGGAGAGCACTTTGATATACACCACCCCCCCTCGAACATGGAGTCTCAGGTGCTTGATTGATTAGAAAAGCGATCCTATGTCGCATCCACCTTTGCTTTGAGGGCTGTTAACTACTTATTGCACTTGGCAAGGCTTCAGCAAGACCTTGTCCCTGAAGTGTGAAGCACCTTTAAGACACAATGGTCTCCATTTACCCAGAAGAAGTTGGAGACTTAGTTGTCCACCTTGACTTCCATTGCTAATGTATCAATGAGACTCCTCTCTAACGTGGCTGATGGAGTGCCCAAAGCAGCAGGTTCTGGGATAGTGATGAGGTGCAGTGCCTGGTTGCAGTTGTGTAGCTTTGCAGACTGCTTCAAAGAGTCCTTCATCAGTGTCCCTTGGACCTAAGGTTAAAGAAACATTGACAAGGAGTGAACAAGAGGGAGAAGACACTGTCTGCTGTTGGAGTTTACTTTTCTACCCAAGAGTGATCCTTTTCTAGGAATCAGAAAGGTGGTAATTGACACTTCTTCAGGAAGTCAGTTTTCTTCCCAGGATGATTCTCCCAAGTTAATCGAGGAATCATAACGGATGATGCCTGCAGGGCAGAGGTGATCTGCAGAATCAGGGCTTCCACAGGGCTTTTTCTGGCAGTCCCTTAAAGTGATCCTGAAGGGTGGGTTGCCCAGACTACTAGTCTTTGGTAGTCGCGGGTTATCTAGTTCTCCACCTCAAAGCTTGGTAGGACATCACCTCAGACACCTGGGTGTTCAGAGTCATATCCAGAGATTGTGTCATTCCCTTTACTGAAGTTCCAAACTGTCTCCCATCTGAGACTTTACACAGCAGCAGAGATCCAAAAGCTGCTCACAAGTCAACTCATTCAAGAGGCCCCACCAGACCAGATAGGATACAGGGTCTACTCCAGATTGTTTTTAGTACCAAAAAAACAAAGGACCTCAGGCCAGTCTTAGATTTAAGCAAACTAAACCAGTTTGTCAAAAAAGTCCAAGTCCTAGATGGTCACGGTGCAGTTTTTAGTATCTCTTCTAAAGAACGACAGTTGGATATGCGCAATAGACCTTGAGGATGCCTACCATCCCATTAAGATAGATCGGCAGTCCCAGAGGTTCCTTCACTTCTGACTGGAAACCAATCACTGTCGGTTCAGGGCCATGCCTTTTGAGCTCACCATATGCCCCCTGGTGTTCACCAAGTGCTTGGTAGTGGTAGCAGCAGCCTGGCTGTGGCTGCAAGGATTTCAGGTCCTCCCGTACCTGAAAAATTGGCTTCTCATGGCCCCCACAACAGCATGGTTGATCTCGGCCAAGGACTCCTTGCTGCAACTATGCGACAACTTAGACATCACTGTGAATTACCCCAAATTGAGCCTTCAGCAATGTACAGGCCTTTGTGTTCATAGGGTATCATCTGGACACAGTCCATCAAATTGCCAGGCCCTCAAGTGCCAGGGTTTTTAGTCTTCGAGCTCATGCCCTGTCTGTGCTTGCAATTCCAAAATCTCCGGCTCACACACTTCTAAGGCTTCTGAGTTGCATGGTAGCATTGATAGGACTGGTCCCTCTAGCCAGATATCACAAGACGACCCTATAACGGACTATGGCTACTCAGTGGTCCTCCTGATGTATCCGTTGGCTTTCCCATTATGTCTGACGAGAGTGTGTCTCTTGTAGATTCAGTGGCAGTTACAGTCAACATTAGTAGCAAAAGGGAGACCATTTGTTGTTCCTTCTCTTTCAGCCGCAGACACCTCCCCTCTGGGTTGGAGAGGCATCTCGAAGGGAGGACAGTTCAAGGGTCTTAGTCTTCCGTATAAGCTCAGATTTGCATCAGCATTCTAGAGATGTGTGTCTCCGATCATTGCACGCTTTTCAGGATGACCTCCCCGGGGGTGTGATTGTGGTACAGGTGTGTACAGCATGTCACTAGTTTGGTATTTCAGTAAACTGGGGAAACACATTCTTACCCTCTCTGTCTAGAGGCCTTGAGAGTTTGGCAGTGGGCGATTTTTCTGTCAGTGGTTTCTGGTGGCAAGCCCATATCCTGGGGAAACCCCAACATTTTGGCCAACATGTTTGGCAAGAGCATTTTATTGCCTTATGAGTGGTCCCTAAATCCAGAAATGGCAGCTCGGATTTTTCAGCACTGGGCATTCTGTGTTTTGATCTGTTTACTCCCCCATCCAGCACCAAGTGCAACAGCTACTATGCCATTGTTCCTTCTCTGGGACATGTACCTAGAAATGCCCTGATGTTTGCTTGGCCTCTGGGTCTCCTTTACAAGTTTCTTCAGAAAGCAGCCCATTGCAGAGCTTCAGTGATCCCCATTGCCCCCCTTTTGCCCTCACCAGGTGTGGTTTCCCTTCCTTTGCCCTGTTCTAAAAACAGCCCCCCCCCCCGCTTTGGGTGTTGGTTCCCATTCTGGATCCTATCCATCATCCAGCCAGTCTGGATCCCCAAGTCTTCAGTTCCTGAAATTGACCACATAGTTTCTCCAGTTCCCTTGATGGCCAGGAATCCCAAGCTTTTGCAGGCAGTTCATATATTGTCCTCTTCTCAGAAAGAATCTACTAGAAAAGTGTTTACCGATAAATGGATGAGATTTGTTTTGTGGGTGGAGGCTTGGAGACTTAACCCCTTCTCTGTTCCATTGGAGTCAGTCTTGGATTTTTTGGCTAAGTTGTTTGCCTCAGGCTCTAGCTTTTCTACTATCAGTATATTAGTTTGTGGCCATTTCTAACTCTCATATCTGTAGAGATAGAATGCCCTTGACTTCTCTCAAGATTTCCAAGGCTTTTCTGAAATGTACTTTTCTTCATCCTCCAGTACAGGATCCTGTCCTTCCCTGGGAGCTGCCTTTTGTTCGTCAGATTCTGCTGGTCTTCATTTTGAACCTTCACCCTCCTCAGATTTGAAGCTGTTGCCTTGGAAGACTTTGTTTTTGGTGGCAAATACTTCTGCCAAAAGAGTTTCAGAATTACAAGCACTTGATTCTTGTCCCCCTTATTTAGTGTTCAATAAGGATAGAGTTTCTCTTCGTACAAGCCCTTCCTTTTTACCTAAGATAGCTTTCAAGAATTACCTTTATAGTTCCATTCATCTTCCTGTATTTTTTCCAACAAAGTTGGGTACCTTTTACATTGTTGGGATTACATAGGCAACTAAGATTTTATCTTGACCACACCGAGTCTTTCAGGAAATCTAGCCAGTTGTTTGTCTCCTTTTCAAAATCCAGGCTAATCCTGTGTTTAAGGTAACTTTATTGAAGTGGCTGTCAGATTGTATTTTTATTTTCATATTCTTTGAAAGGCAAGACTCTTCTGCACAAGCCTAAAGGTCATTCAGTTAGGGCTGTAGGTACTTATGCAGTGTTTCTTTGAGTACCTATGGATGATATTTGCACTGCTGCTACTTGGGTGGGTCACCACACTTTTGTGTTGCATTATAAGCTGGACATTGTCAGGTCCAGGACTTCATTTGGTTCTACTGTGTTGCGGAATATCCTTCCTTAGTTCCTCCGGAGGAATTGCCATGGCTGGGGACTGTGTCCCACAGGTTGAATCCAGACAGAGCAGACAACATCTGATTAAGAAAGTGATGTACTCATCTTAACGGTAGATCTGTATTGTCTGTCTCCATCTGGTTTAACCTCCGTGTTCTCATGCTCCCGACCTTATTACTGATTTGGCAAGTCTTCCCCTCTGTGATGACTAGACAGTGTAGGATCCTCAATCAAGTCTTCTAGAGTCTCACATTTCCCCTGGGGTATTTTTTCCTTGCATTTGTCAGAGATGTGTTGGTCATTTGGATATGTTGTATCATTATATTTGACTCCTGGCAAACTATCTGGGAAGGTAATGGAGGAGTGGGGAGTTATGGGTAAGAGGCAGAGCCAAAATGGGCTAAAGGCTTCTGAATCAGAGTCCCACAGGTTGAACCAGATGGAGACCAACAACAAGGATATATTGTTATGGTAAGAACATAACTTCCGTTTTTGCTATTTTTGCCAAGAAATATTCATGCTAATATAGGAACACAACTAGGAGAACCATGTGGGGCTGCTTTCAGAAAGCATGAAATGCTCTCATTAAATACAGAATGCTTTAATTTGACTTTGTTTTTGTTTGAAGGTTTGGGGTGAATGATGCAGTACACAATAATATCCTCACTGAATATTAGAGCTTAATACCATACAATATGCCTTAGTTTAGAGGAGATTATCTGCAGCACCATATTTTGAGAATGTGTCAGTTGGCCTGCCAGAGATGACAGAAAAGTATTGCAGCTTCCACATAAAAAGTATATACTGTCTAGTTGCTCTGTACTGAAGTTGATTGAGGCCACCCCAAAACACACACACACACACACACACACACACACACACACACACACACACACACACACACACACACACACACACACACACACTGTGCATATTTGTGTGTGATAATCTATCATGTACACATAAGTATACATACCCATATGAGTATAGATAGGTATTTATTTATATTTATAGGTGTGTATATTATGTATGCGGGATGTGTGCCTATAAGTATATGTAAGTCTATTTCTGTTTCCCGAATTCCTACTTAATTGAACTACAAAACGAGGAGACAACTTTGCCGAAAATTTAGTTTAACCTATACCCACCCGGATCACTGTAATTTAACTCCAAGAAACTAACCACTTGACCACCATGGTTAACTTTGCCCTTTTCTTCACTATAATGCGATCTCAGAGTTGGTATATTTAGTTAGGGAGGATTTGGGGGATGCAGCTCCCAACTTGGGTGGGTTTACTTTGGTTTCTTTTTAAAGTGTTGGTATTTAGTTTCCTGGGGTTAAATTATGGTGATCCAGGTCTTAAAGTAAATTTTCAGAAGTGTCATTTCATTGTTTCATTGTTCGACAAAGTAGGATTTCGGTAACTAGAAGAAGATCCATATATAAAACCAAAAAAAAAAGTCCCAACTGAAGGTGGTAAAACAGTAAAAACACACCAAAAAAGCACCACACTGGCACTAGAAGAGATGAACCAAGGCACGAAATAGTGAAACCACAGTTTTATTACCGCATTCATCCAGAAGTGGACTTCATCAGAATAAACACCAATGAAACATTCAAGTATTTATACAAACAAGTAACCAAGAACACTTTTTTAATTAAAAAATCTTATTTGAGAATGATAACAGTAAGATGGATGTTAATATTTACAGAGGTAACAAGGTCAATGGAATGTATAAGCATGGTGATTGTAGTATCTGTAGGTACATCCTAAAAGGGCATTTTTTGAATTTGGAACACGTGAAGTGCACTATACCTATACCAGAGTTTTTTAATTGTAAATCAAAGGGAGTGGTTTTATGCAAGTGTATGTTCTAGGTGCAATGTTTTCTATATAGGTATGTCTACAAGAAGTTTATTTGTGAGAGTAGAAGAACATCTTGAAGCTATAAAGTCTAAGGACAAGAACAATGGCCGTATCAAACACTCACAACTATGTGTTAAATTTAATAAATCTTTGTTCGCTATAGTTAAGTAGTGCCTTTAGACTTAAGAGGGGGAGATTATAAAAATATTGTTGAACAAAAAGAAACCTTATGGTAGTTGAAACTGGGTGCCAATAAGACACCTGGTTTAAATGGAAATATTAACATCGTGTTTTTTAAAAGGGAGAAAATTTAAAGTTGTTTAAAAATTGAATGTTTCTTTAAATCATTAAGTGTTTCATTTAATTGGTTTTAGAATTTTATTGGTTACTTGAATGTTTCATTGGTGTTTTTGTTGATGAAGTCCATTTCTGGATGAAAGCGGTAATAAAACTGTGGTTTAGCTGTTTCGTGCATTGGTTCATCTCTTCTAGCGCCTGTGTTGTGGTTTTTTGGTGTGTGTGTGTGTGTTTGTGTGCGTGTGTGTGTGTGTGTGTATTTATATATATATATATATATATATATATATATATATATATATATATATGTGTGTGTATAAATCGTATGTATAGGCATGTGAGAATTCATCGAATACTGATATACTGACAGGCATAATACTGAACACAAAATCCCAAAATGTTAAAATGTTTAAAATTTACAGTGTTGAAGTCAAGGTACCTACTAATAGCATTCATGTACTACATACGTAAAAATGCCCCAGTATCAATCAACAGAAAGTATCACTCTGCTGTTACTGAACCACTAGCATTGGTCCTGGGGTGAGGGGCAACTGTCTATAGTGGTAGGGGAGGGTTTTTCCCCCCATTTACTGTTTGATCACATTCTTAGTCACTGAAGACTTGCAGTGACTTTTCTTTGGTGATTCCACTTCGTTCCAGATAAGTACATCTATTAATTTTCAGAAGGCTTGAATTATCTGGCACAACAGGGACACACATTTCTAGGAAGATGGTGTTTGAGATGAGCGTTTCTTCAGGGCTCCAAAAAAAAATGTCTCTTGCACTACTGTATAGTCTCTACAACACTACAACAACATGCAGAGAGTCTCAAGAGTGATGTGCAAGTAGATTCATTTTGCCCTTACCTGGCTCTTAATTATCACCGCAGTACTCCAGTGCCCTGTTTTGCACATACATATAATTAATTGGTTCATTTCAGCTTCAGTCTGCTTTTAGTTAGCAGGTAGTTGTTCAAAGAGAACTTTTTTTTTATTGCTTAACATAAAATAGCTCAGTTCAGTGATGATCTGGTAATGCATAAGCAATGTAGCAATCCTTCAAATAATTCAGGTCAGCTAATTACATTTGAGAAAGTAAACTGAAACAGCAAGGCAGTGTTTTTTTTTTTTTTTTGTTTGTTTTTTTTTTTTTCAAAAAGAGATCAACTGCAGAGCAGCATAGAATATGATTGGGGTGTTGATCATAACTTGAATGTTACTGTTGGAGACACGGATTTACCTCAGGAGGTGAATCTTGTCACCCATGTTGAGAACACGTAATTTTAAGTTGTGTTCGGAGATCCGATCGTAATCCTTTGTAGTCCATGGAGATTTGTTTGTTCTGTGTAGATCTAGGTACAGAAACATTAAAAAAAAAAAAAAATGGGGGAGGGGTTGCCTGCTTTGAAAGGCAGTAATACAGTTTGGAACCGCTGTACACCTTTATGTATTCTCTCAGTGAGGAAAGCAGCTGGTTCCAAAATACGTTTTGTGTGTGTGTGTGTGTGTGTGTGTGTAATGTAGACAACAGACAGAAATGGAGTTGAAATTTAACCTGTTTCATATTCTGCTGCTGTTTACACTCAGAATAACTAGGTTCAGCGCTAGTATAGGCCAAGACTTGATATTAATTAGCATAGGAGATGCTTGTTAAGCACTCTTTTAAGCGTGGCTTATTAATTAGGAAACCTAAGAATAGATTTTATAATCTGAGTTCTGGGTGTGAAGCATTTTCACAGTTATGTAACTGTAATAATGTGAGATTTATGGAAGCGGACAAGGGCATTGGTTTAGTTTTCGTGGACCATGTTGAGTATAAGAATTCTATGAATGAACTTTTAGCAGATGTTAATAATTACAGCAAACTCGGTAAAGATTTTGTCAGGAGTTTGAAAAAGGTTGATGCCATTATTGGATTTGTTAAATCAGGGCTACATTGAGTATGGGTTGTACGAATTTTTATATGTCGAGCAACCCCAAATAGGGAAAAATTTCAGTATCCCAAAAATCCATGAAGATACTAGCAAGTTATCTTTCAGACCTATTGTGTTTACCCCGCAGAGTAAAACAGTTACTATTGTGCACTGTTTATACAGTATTTTGAATCAGATTACTCAGAATGCTAAATTTTATGTAAGACATTTTTGGTTATTTTTGGATTTGTTAAAAAACTGAGTTTCGTGGAAGTGGACATTTTCTAGTAATTATTTGTGTTGTATCACTGTTTGCCTCTATCGATCAGATTGGAGTGGAGTTTGTTAGGAATTAAGTCAATGCAATGATTTTGACAATGTTAAAATTAATACTGTTTGTCCATTAGATATTGTTTTGGTTAACAACGTCTTTTTATTTGAAGGGTATATATACCAACAGAAATCCAGAGTAACTATGGGGGCAAAAATGGTTCCAATTTTTGCCAATCTGGTATTATGTGGGTGGGAAAGTGCTGTATTAGTCAAACTTCCACTATTTAAATTTGTGAATTTTTACAGGAGATATATAGATGATTTTTTTTTTAATTTGGGCAGTTAATAGTGATGAATTTGAATCTTTTTTGAAAGACATTAATCATGAATTTGAATCTTTTTTTGAAAGACATTAATCAAAGTATTACCTGGTTATCTTTTGTCCATAGTGATTAAGGGGACAGTATTAATTTTTCGGATGACAACATTAAAATGGATGTGGAACGAAATTGCTTTGAGAAAAAATTACATAAGAAAAAGACTTTCACTAATAATTATTTGCATTTTGGAAGTCATCATCCTAATTTTGTGAAGTGGAACATTTTCAGAGGACAGGTAATCAGGCTAAGTAGATTGATTATTGATGATGATCATTTTCAAAATTAGGCAGAAGTCCTGACACAGATGTTTGTTGATAAGAGGTCATCCTAAAAACAAGTTAATAGCCATTAAAGATGAAGTAACTCATTCCAGAAATACCAGGTTTCTTTCCATTTTAACAGGTGGGTTTACTCCAAAAGAGTGACACTAGTGAGGCAGTTGTTTGGGACAAAAAATGTACTTTTCCAGTTGCTACAAGTTTGCACTCCAAAGAGATTCAACAGATTTTGGGTGATAATAGGAAGGTTATTATGGACAATGTAGATTTAGTTAAAATAGTGGGGGATCACTCTAGATTTATTTGTAAGAAATGTTTAAATATTAAAGGGTTACTACAAAAGTACAATATGAATAATTATAGTTTATGAATTGGTCAGGTTGGTCCTTATCCATGTTTGAACTATAAATATTGTAGGTTCATAAACTCTACACATACCATACATTACAGCTAGAAGTCATTACAGTTGTAAAACTGCAGGTATTATTTATTTGGCCAACTGCTGTAGCTACAATAGTTATGTAGGGAAGACCATTAGAATGTTTTCACAGAGGATATATGAACCAAACACAGCTGTTAAAAAGAAAGATTTTAGTAATGCATTGACCAAACATGCCTTTAGTTACCCTAACTTTAAGAAGTTTGTTCTAAACTATTTAGTACAGTGCTGTTTTGGCAGTTTCGTTCTTACACGGGTGTATCAGTGCATTCCTTAGTTTTTCGTTTTAGCTCATCTGCTTTTTTTCATTTGGTGTTAATTACTCTCTTAAGCATTGTTAAGGTCTGGTCTTGCGGTATAATAGCATTGAACCAGAATGTCATTTAACTGTCTCACACCTAGTCTGAGTGGAATTTGACACCTCCTAACACATAAAGAGTTCCTGCATGGCAAGGTTTGCCCTTAGTTAAATTTCAGACTGCAGTTTTCTAAGCTACCTGTAAATAAATGTCTGTTTCTCAAAAACTATAAAAGTTGCAGAAAAAGTTAAAACCTACAAGTTATTCAGCACACACTCCTCTTAACAATGGCGATAATGTGCCAATCAGATCTAATGGTATTCTTATATTGTACAACTAATTTGAGGATATAAAAAGTGTACACACCCCTGTTAAAATGCCAGGTTTTTGTGATATAAAAAAGTGACACCACAATAAGTCATTCCAAAACTTTTCCCACCTTTTATAACTTGTACAGTTCAACTGAAAAACAAACAAATCTGTTAGGGGAAAAAAATATAAAAATATAAAAAAGTACAATAAGCTGGTTGCATTGTGTGCACACCCTTAAACTAATACTTTGTTGAAGCACCTTTTGATTTAATTACAGCATTCAGTCTTCTTGGGTAGGAGTCTGTCAGCATGGCACATGTTGACTTGGCAATATTTGCCCACTCTTCCTTGCAAAAGCACTTCAAGTCTGTCAGATTGTGAGGGCATCTCTTGTGCACAGCCCTCTTTAGGTCATCCCACATTTTTTATTGGATTTAGGTCTGGGCTCTGGCTGAGGCATTGCAAAACTTTAATTTTCTTCTGGTAAAAACATTCTTTTGTTGAGTTGGATGTATGCTTGAGGTCATTGTCGTGTTGAAATGTGAAATTCCTCTTCATCTTCAACTTTCTAGCAGACGCCTGAAGGTTTTGGGACAGAAGTGACTGGTATTTGGAACTGTTCATAATTGCTTCCACCTTGAATAAAGCCCCAGTTCCAGCTGAAGAAAAGCAACCCCAAAGCATGATACTGCCACCACCATGCTTCACTGTTGGGATGGTGTCCTTTTGATGATGCAAAGTGTTGGTTTTGTGCCACTGCCAAACATACCTTTTGGAATTGTGGTCAAAAAGTTCAACCTTGGTCTCATCAGACCATACCACATTTTCCCCAATGCTTTAGGCAGACTTGATGTATTGTTTTGCAAATTTTAGCCAGGCCTGAATCTTTTTCTGTGTAAGAAAGGCTTCCGTCTTGCAACCCTACCTCATAGTCCAGACATATGGAGAATACAGGAGTGTGTTGTCACATGTAGTATACAACCAGTACTTGCCAGAAATTCCTGCAGCTCCTTCAGTGTGTTGCTGTAGGTCTCTTGGCAGCCTCCCTGATCAGTTTTCATCTTGTCTTTTCATCAATTTTGGAGGGACGTATCGTTCTTTGCAATGTCACTGTTCCATTTTTTCTCCACTTTTTGATGACCGTCTTTACTGTGTTCCATGGTATATCCAATGCTGTGGAAATTTTTTGAACCCTTCTCTTGACTGATACCTTTCAGCAATGAGATCCCTTTGATGGTTTGGAAGCTGTCTGCGAACCATGGCTTTTGCTGTAGCAGGCAACTGAGTAAATGTCAGGAAATTTCTACTAGGACAGCTGAACTTTATTTGGGGTTAATCAGTCTATTTAATTGATGGCAGATGTGTACCCAAGAAGACTGCTCTAATTAAAGCAAAAGGTGCTTCAACAAAGTATTTAAGGGTGTGCACACTTATGCAACCAGCATATTGTACGTTTTTTTATTTTTTACATTTTTTCCCATAACAGATTTGTTTGTTTTTCAATTGAATTGTACATGTTATAGGTCACATTAAAGGTGGGAAAAGTTTTGAAATGATTTATTGTGGTCTCATTTTTTTTATATCACAAAAACCTGGCATTTTAACAGGGGTGTATATACTTTTTATATCCACTGTATGTGAAATTAGTTATTATGCAGACAAGTATTAATATCTCTGTAACCATACAATATAGACCCCAACTGTCAGTCTGGCTTTTGTTTGTGCAGATTTTCTCTTCCATTTTGTAAATGAAAAATCCACTTTTTTATGTTTTATAATTAAGAATGTATGCATATTTTCATACTTAATGGGTAAATAAATGAAAATATTTGAAAAGGAATGCTAGTTGAACACCAGTTAGTGCATATTATTCAGCATTTTGTATTCTTTCATTTGATTAACCTGGTTGATTTCTTTGAAACAGTCACCAAGGCCATTGACGAGGGGAAGGTGGTCCACACAGCCTACCTGGACCTCGCAAAAGCCATCGATACAGTACCCCACTCGGGCATTATAGATAAGCTCACCAGCTTAAATATAAACCCCTGTGTCACTAGATGGGTTGCAAACTGGCTCAAGGACAGAACCCACATGGTTAGAATTGCTGGAGCCATGTCAGACTCCAAACCAGTTACAAGTGGCGTCCCACAAGGCTCAGTCCTGGGACCTCTCTTGTTCGGTATATATTTCTCGGAGGTACAGGCCAACACGGAAGGACTGTGGCTGACTAAGTTCGCAGATGACTGCAAACTGGGCGCCATAATTGACTCTCCAGCCGACACAAGCATCCTACAAAAGGGCCTTATAGAAACAGACAACTGGTGCCAGAGCCACAGCCTCAAGCTAAACGCCAAAAAGTGTATAGTCATCCCCTTTGGCAAAAACAAAGTGCCCACAAATTACCACATAGGTGGTAATCCATTAAATACAGAAGAAGTAATTAGGGTCCTGGGGACCCAAGTTGATAGCAATCTCTCATTTGACAACCACGTGGCCAAAGTAGTTAGAAGAACATTTTATATAGCCCACCTAATCATGAAGGGATTCACATCTAGATCAGGGGAGGTCATCATGCCTCTTTACTCATCCCTCATCAGGCCCATAATTGAATACAATGCCCCTTTCGAGATGTACCTTACCAGACACCTGCAGCAACTGGAAAGACCCCAAAAGTACCTCACCAAGAGGATCATAGGGCTCAAACAGATGCCATATGCTGCCCGGTTAAAGAAAATCCAGCTCTACTCAGTGGCATACCGCCTGCTCAGAGGCGATCTGTGCCTGACGTATAAAGCTATGTCCAACCCGGAATTAATGGACATGCTGCACCTTAGAAAATCCAAATCCCATCGAGCTACGTGCTCGAGACTTGAACCTCAGCACTGAAATAAATAGGACATGCTGGAGGGACAGATTCATAACCCAGAGGCTCCCTTCACTCTGGAATAAAATCCCAGTCCAGGTTAGGCAGAGTCCCCCATTGACTCTCTTCAAGAGGAATCTTGATGAGTGGATGGGAGATCGTAGGTTTACCCCGGGTATCACTTCTGTGTCACTGTTAGACAGAGGCACAGTATACTAACCTCGAAAAAGGGCATAGCAAAATTAATTTAAAATGGGTGGCGAAAGCCAAACACACTCTGGCTAGGCTTGTAAATGCCCTAGGGCAGATAGCCTAGTATGAACCTATGAACCTATACAATGGAGTACCATGTAAATACCTTTTGTTTCAAGTTATAACATGTGACATATATACATAATATTTCAGGAAAATATTATAGATTTTTCTCTGTTACAGTGTGTCCCATTTGCCTGACAAGTCATTCCTGACCTTTAAGGTGACTAAGCATGTGAGCTGCTGTTCTACAATGCATACAGGCAGACAGTACCTGAGATATGTATAAAATGATATTTATGCAAATGTGCATATTATTATTAATTAACGAGTAAAAATTTCCGTAGACTGGTGACAGGAAAAGAGTAGGCAACAGTGACCACTTTTACAGAATTACATGAACTTTCATTTGACATCGTGGAGTACAGAATATGGTCTAACTGGTTCAGGTTATTAACAGAAGTATTAGTATGACCCAAAATCATGATTTTGCATAAAAAAGAAATCATACTTTCTTGCTTAACAACAATTGTACTTGAATAAGCAGAAGTTCCTGACGTATGCTAAGCTGTCCTGCAACATACTGTTCCACCATGCTACTATGTGGACACTGCCTGAAATATTTATGTAAAATATACACATAGTCATAAATATATGTATGTCTTCAAAATGGTAGTATTGTGACATTTCCAGGCATTATGTATGCTTTGATTAACACCATAAAATTCCATATAAACTCCTTGTAGGGTAAAGTAGTAATACAAGTAATAATCTGACACATGCTCATTATTTAGAATGACAAAAAAAATCACAGTATCTTATTACGGTACTCTTCCGTTATCGGGGCAACAGTTCTCACATTACGTAATTCTTATGTAAATACAACTGTTTTACATTCCCTCTACAAAATGTGGAACGCTTCAAGTAGGAATACTTCTCTATTATATCTGTATATAATTTTCTCATACCAAGAAAAATGCATTGTGAAAAATTAATGTGAAAGGCTGTTTGCTATGGTCAAGGGACCGCTAAATCAGTATCGGCATTACTTTAAGAAGTTACTACTTTATTGCACCATTTTACCCTGACAGTTTGTTTGACAGTGCCGTTATTGCAAACATCGTATAAGGAAGCGATTTGTACAAAATGGCACAGTACCAATTATGCAGTCAGTGTTGAATTTAACTCTTTCTTATCATGTACAAACATGCTCAGCCACGGTAATTTATATATACACAAACACACACACACACACACACACACACACACACACACACACACACACACACACACACTTGTACAAACACCGAAAGACAGAGTAATTCAACTCTGCAATTTAAATCTGTTATTACTAAATGTGCTAGTTTAGTCAGCGTCGTGTGGCTAAGTTCCTGAGAGAAAGGTAATTTTGAAGCAATGTCTACACTGCAGTAGGCAGTATCTCTCATTTTTCCTCATAATTGTTTGTAAGGGTAATATTTAAATCCTCTATTTTGGGTCTTTGTCCTCCCCTTCTTTTCTGATTTGTAGCACTCCGAGGTTAAGAAGTATGCTGTATTTTATTCGCAGACATCTTCAGTGTGCCTCATTACGTTTTTTTTTTTCATTTCGAAAAGGACTTGTCATACATTCGGTGCTATGAATGTAACTGTCTCCGTAAATCTGACTCATGCAGCAAAAATTGTTTTATAAGCATTACCTTCCAAACTGAAGTTGTAACCATTCCACATTTTGCAAAGGGAATGTAAGACCGTTGTGTTTACATAAGAATTACGTAATGTGAGAACTGTTGCCCCGATAACGGAAAAGTACCCTTATTACTGACCATCTGTCTACACTGACAGATCCTAAACATTTGTGCTCACTAGCGTTTTTGTTAAACTACAAATACATTAAAAGTAGTAATAGTTAGACAGCAACTATCGTGACATTCCAGAGTCACATCATTCATACAAATACAACACTACAATTTATAGAGT
>NC_056731.1:1377441151-1377443651 GCF_019279795.1 Protopterus annectens
AGAACCATAGAGAAGAGTTGAGATTAAGTGAGAGTGGGCAATGGTGGTTCTAGCTATGGGAGTTAAGGGTTTGATTCGATATAAGGAGCCCATTTTTCTGTTCACTGTTTGAATGGTGTTATTTATATGGTTATCGAAGTTGAGGTTGTTGTTAATTGTGACTCCTAATAGTTTGGTAGTAGGATCGGGAAAGATGAGGGTACCATTGTTAGATTTAATAGAGAAGTTTATAGGAGAGAACCTATTGGTAGGTTTGAAGAGTAGAAGCTTGTTTTTTTTGGCGTTCAAAAGGAGACAGCGTTTCAGGAACCAGTCTTCTACTGAGTTGAATACTTTTTGAGTTAGAGAGTGTAGATCAGAAGTGGAGTTGGCAGAACATGTAAGTGTGGAATCATCAGCATATTGGATGCAGGTGGCTTTAGGGACTGCTACATGACGGTCGTTGATGAATAGTGAAAAAAGAACAGGTCCTAAAATGGAGCCCTGGGGGACTCCAAGGGTGACTGACAGGTGGGATGAAAGTTTATTTTCCCAGAGAACTGCCTGTTGCCTATTGTTAAGGTAAGACTTGAACCATTGTATAACTGGCGTATCTAGAGCAAGAAGTTCAAGAGTATTTATAAGCAGTGGATGATTAACCATATCGAAAGCCTTTGAATGGTCGATGAAGAGAGCAGAAGAGAGGATGTTGTTATTACCATTCTTATAAATGGAGTCAGTGAAAGATAGTAAAGTGGTGGTAGTGCTATGAAATGGCCTAAAGCCATGCTGGCACTTAGCCAGTATGTTGTGTTTAGTTAGGTGGTCTAGTAGCTGGTGGTGAATGCATTTTTTCCATGACTTTAGCTAAAGGTGATAGTAGAGCTATTGGTCTGTAATTAGAGTAGTCGTTGGATTTTACCACCTTTATGTAGGGGGATGATGTGGGAGATTTTCCAGATGTCTGGAATGATTCCTTCATTAATGGTTCTGTTAAGTAGGATGGATATGGGAAAGGCAATAACTTTGGCTGATATTTGTAAATATTCAGAAGGTAACTGGTCGGCTGAAGGAGTGCAAGGCTTAGGTTTTAGTAAGATTTTATAGATGAAAGTGGTTGAGATAGGTTCAAATGTAAATGTTGGTAAAGATCCAGCTAAAGAAGATAGGAGCCTCGTGTTATCAGTGGAAAGATGGCTAGCTAGGGATTGTATGGTCTCTGTGAAGTAAGTGTTGAAGTTGTTGGCTATTTGATGTGGAGTATTATGATCAGCATCATGAGGGGATGGTGTGCCAGAGTGACCAGGGTTGAGGAGCCTATTAATGTTAGTCCAAAATTTCTGAGGATTCTTTTGGTGTGTTTGTTGTAGCTTACCATAGTAGTTCTTTTTCTCAGAGTATAGCGTTTTTAGTTGTTTCTTAGCTGTCTAAAGGTTTGTTGTTCAGGGGAGGTTCTGTTAGTTCTCCAAATAGCCCAAGCTTTGTTTCTAAGTAGAATTTTTTGTCTAGTCTCTTTTGTTAGCCAGGGGGCTGGATTGGATTTTATTCAAATAGATAGTTTAGGTGCATGCACATCATCGTTCAGGTGCATGCACATCATGGTTTAGGTGCATGCACATCATGGTTTAGGTGCATGCACATCATCGTTTAGGTGCATGCACATCTAGGATTGCAAGAAATTTAGAGTTAAAATATTTGACAGCCTCATCTAGTGGGAGTATTTTTAGAGGTTTCCAGTCACATGCATTGAGTTCGTTTTGGAATAGTACAGGGTTAAAGTGTTTCTTTGTTTGTGAAATCCTTTAGGTAGGAGTGTTAGAGATGTCATTCCTTTGTCTTATTATATAAGTTAGAGTATGATCACTTAGATCATCTGGTAAGGTTCCTACATTATAAGCATGTGGGTGTTTATTTATAAGTATCCAGTCTAAGGTGCTCTCTTTTTTGGTTGGTTTGTTGATTCTGGTAGTTGAGTTGATAGTTTGAATAAAGCCATGGAGATTAATATGTGCGGAAGGGTTATTAGTGTTGAAGGTTTTCCAGTCTGTGTTAAAGTCACCTAGTATTATTGTTTCTTGTGGGTAAGTTGAGGACACCCAGCTAAGAATATCTTCTATTATAGTGTTGTTATTACCAGGGGGTAGGTAGATACAGATCACATAGAGGGATTTGTTAGGGTTGATTTGAGGTTTGGAGAAAAGGACTTCAGCCTTACTGTCCAAAGGTGGATTATCAGTTATAGAGGAGATTTGTAGGCCACTTTTATAGAGGAGTGCTACTCCCCCACCCTTACGTTTTAAACAGTCTTGTCTCAATATGTTATAGCCAGGGGGGATAATTTCATTATCCTTAGTTCGAGGTTTTAACCATGTTTCTGTAAGGCAGAAAATGTCGAAGGAGTGAATATCAAGGAGAGCATGAAGGTGGGCAATTTTGTTGTTGATAATGCGGATATTGAGATGTGCTATAAGTAGTGAATTGGAGAATTTGGTTAAGGTTGGCAGGTTTGGGGAAGTCGTGC
>NC_056731.1:1377451151-1377453651 GCF_019279795.1 Protopterus annectens
GTATCATTGACTGTAGAGTGTAAAGGTACTTTATTGTGCATAACATGGGTGACTTACATCACCTCGTGCTATGTTGAGTACATCGAAGTACGGGTGTCATTGTATTCAGTTTCGACCACTCCGGACTTTCGACCATTTGACTGGTTGACCGGTGCAGTTTCCAGGTTTTGGTAGTAAACCTCTTGTATATTATGTTGGTATCCTATACATATTATAGGTGTTAAATACATATATAGATCTTTGACATCAGATGTTATTACATAGTGTCATGGTGAAGATATAAACAGTTTGAGTACAGAGACAGGTAATGGTTGTTGTGCTTTATAAGTTTAAAGATAGTATGCATTTTGTCAGTAGTCTTCCCCTGCATGAGTCTGTCATATTGGTTAGTGTAGTGAAGCATTACAGTAAGGGAGTAAGCAAGTATTTTCATGTACTATAGTTTCCTACTACAAATATATGGAAGAAGTCAAGTTTAGTATAGGTAGGTCCATAGTATGAGAGGTCATTAGTAGTGTTGGGGATAGTCAATAGTGGAACTAAAGGAATAGTATTGTGCTTTTTAAAGGGGAGCGTAGAAGAGGAGGCAGTGATGAGAAGAGGGGAGTTGGGTATGCTTAAGTTTAGATAGTGCAACTTTATAGTTTTTGATATATTTACAGTTGCATTTACAGGGAAAAGTTAGGTTATGCTGTAGTCACTTCATGAAAATGTTAAGATTAGTGCTTGCTTTACTTCAGGAGGCAATGAGTTCCAAAGTTTGGAAACATATACTGAATAAAGCAAAACCCACCAAATGTGATTTAACAGTGATTTTTTTGATTTTGGGATCTTTGATATCTAGGTGGGTTGTATCTTTGGCTTAGCTTTGCAACTGGTGTCCATTTAAAAAGTTTGTATAGTATGTTATGTGCTGTCTTTAGCAGAGTAAGAGTTAAGGTGTGTTATAGTTGGAGCCAGTTGATTATTTTTTTTATAGTGCTTTGCAGTTTTGGATTGTATTTGCTACATTTGCAGAATATTTAGTAATTTTTATTTTGTTTATTCATGTTTATGGAGTTGTGTTTTTGGAATGTTGGTTCAAACTAAACATGCGTGCATTAGGCTTGGGAGTAGTTAAGTACATGTAGTGTTTAGTTGGGCTTGTCTTATCTACTGACATGTGCATGCTATGTAAATATCTAATTATAAACAAACACACACACATTGGATAGATGTGGAGGCTCTGCACATCAACTTGCACACTAGTGAATCTGTGGGAGCAAAATAAATCAAACAAAACTATATAGGCTCATAGATAAGTATTAGGCTAACTGCCCTTGTGAGCGATTTTAAGCCTAACCAATTCTTGTTTCTAAGATGAGAACGAAATCTTATACTGTGTCTCTGTGAAGTAAACACCTTAACCATTATGTCAGTCCCGAACCCTTTAAAATGTACATTCTAGCCAAACGGATGTCAAACCTTCAGTCTTCAGATCTGTACTCAGATGAGTTATCCATTGTGCCACTGACCATGACTTTTGGCCTTTGTCCCTACCCCCGAGTTATTGTAGGCTTTGAGTAGAATTCTTGCACTAAGAGTTCGAGAGGTATGTGGTTTTGTACTCAGATGCGTTATCCATTGTGCCACTGACCCTGACTTTGGGCCTTTGTCCCTACCCCCGAGTTATTGTAGGCTTTGAGTAGATTTCTTGCACTAAGAGTTCGAGAGGTATGTGGTTTTGTACTCAGATGCGTTATCCATTGTGCCACTGACCCTGACTTTGGGCCTTTGTCCCTACCCCCGAGTTATTGTAGGCTTTGAGTAGATTTCTTGCACTAAGAGTTTGAGAGGTTTGTGTTTTTGCACTCCCACCCAATCACCCTTACTTGAATGTGTCATATTTACAGTCACATAAATGCAGATAAAGGGCAGCTAACCACTTTCAGCAGAGGTCTATCGGGTGTACTGCTACAACTTATAATAATAGTGATAACGATAATGAAGACGACTACTGTAAACAGACAGCTCCAGACACACAGGATGACTTAAATTGCAATGGCATTAGATTACAGTTTACCCTGCACAAAAAGAACGTCTAAAGGTTTCATCTCATTTTGACTTGACTGATGATGCAAAAAGTTTGTCATCAATCACACAAAATATTCCATGTATTTATATTTATGAATGTGTTTGTGTGTGTATGTGCGTCTCTCTCTCTCTCTATATATCTATCTCTATATATGTATATATATATATATATATATATATATATATATATATATATATATATATAGGATCATGAGAATCTCTGTAAAACACTTCACTTGGATCATGAGAATCTCTGTAAAACACTTCACTTCATCCAATTGCTGAAAGACAGTTAAATTGAATTCTAAGGATTCTAAGGAGCTGAAACATGATACATTCAAAAAAACACCCAAGGGAAAAGTTTTAAAAAGTCCTTTGCCTTTTTCATCCCCCTTACCTAAGTATACTAACTTCCCAGTTGAACAAG